>NW_020954661.1:16481-17266 GCF_900497805.2 Vombatus ursinus | reverse complement strand
CAGACATAAATGCTCACATTAAAATGTTAAAAATCAGCTTTAATAAACTAGTTTGAAATGGTTCCCATATAGTACTGCATCAAGAAGTCACAATGTTGATCAGTATATGACAACATCCACTGTTCACTTTTGGACCCAAATATGTATCATTTATTGATGAATTATTTATAGATCATATTACTTACAACTAGGTGATCTTAGAGATTCCTTTGTTTAATCTCCTATTTTTATAGAAAAATGAATAGAGGCTAAGAAAAGGGAAGTAATTTTTTGCAAAATCATGCAAATAATAAGCAGGAGAACTGGTTTACAAGTCCATGTTCTGCTATTCCAAAGTCAACACATCTTGAATGGGCACTGAAATTGGAGTCAGAGCACCTCTTTTCAAATCTTTCTTATGTCGTTTATTACCTGAGTGAATTTAATCAAAACATTTGCACTCTTTGGGCTCCAGTGCCACATCTATAAAATAAGAGAATTAGATAATATGATCTCTTAGGTATCCTCCAGATCAAAACCAATGATTATATACTCCTTTTAATGCATTATAACAGCCTTTTGAAATCTAGGGAGAGAGTCAGATTTAGATTACTGCATTTATTTGATGTTTTTTCTTTGCAATTATATATAAACTAACATGGAAACTACATTTTACCCTGCATAGCATGATAAAATCATAGAAGTTGTTGAAATGCATGACCTCATTTTTCAGATGAAAGATCATAGGCTTAGAGCGGTAAGTGTCTAAGGTGAGATTAAAACTCAGGTCTTAATTTTTGTTCATT
>NW_020954661.1:11618-16388 GCF_900497805.2 Vombatus ursinus | reverse complement strand
AATGTTCCCCAGAGAAGGCTCCCAACCCTTTCTCTTATACATAGTTTCACACTTCTAAAATTGTATGAAAACCCATTGCTTTGTCCACTAGTCAGTGAGCCATAGCCAGAGCAGAGACGCCAGCTTGGTCACCAAAGCTTACTTGTTAGCACAATAGGGAAATCCACCTGAAACTGCCAAAGTGGAGCCATGATTTGGCCTTGCTAGTACCCCCAGCTGGGATCCCCAGCAGGGTTATCCCAGGCTCTTACTGTACAGTCAGTGACTCTACATCCTCAGGAGCAAACTTTGACCAGAGGGAGCAGTAACCCAACTTCACCAACAGTTTGTTGGTACATTCTCATAACCCCTATAAATGCAGGCATCTATTTGTGGTCTTGATCAATACCATACCTGGTTTTAGACATTTACATCTGCTATTTTGATTAACATATATCATGAGCTGAGCATAACTGGACCTGAGTTACTTGCAGAACCAGTATATCACATTTGACACTAGAATGGCCATTATCAGCTGTATTATTCAAAATTGTACTAGAAATAATAGTTATAGCAATGAGGGAAAAAAAATTGGTGGAATTAGAATAGACAATAAAGAAACAAAATTATCACTCTTTACAGATAATAAAATGGAGAAAATTTTAAAGAGTAAACTAAAAAAAACCTAGTTGAAATAACTAACAATTTTACTAAAGTTGCAGAAAATAAAATAAACCTACATAAATGATCAGATTTTCACACACAAACACACACATATTATATATAAATAATACATATCATACATACATATACATACATGTAACCAACAAATTCCAGCAGCAAGAGATAGAAAGAAAAAAATATTTAAATGAATTGTAGACAATATAAAATACTTGGGAGTCTACTTGACAAGACAAACCCAAGAACTATATGAACATAATTACAAAATATTTTAAAGTCAGATCTAAACAACTGGAAAATATTGTTCATGGGTAGGCTGAGCCAATGTAATAAAAATGAAAATTTTACCTAAATTACTTGTTCAATTCTATAGAATCACACTACAAAAAATCATTTTATAGAGCTAGAAAAAAATAATAACAAAATTCACTTGGAAGAACAAAAGATCAAGACTATCAAGGGAATTAATGAAAACAAATGTGAAGGAAAATGTCCTAGTCAGACCAGATCTCAAATTATATTATAAAGTGGTAATCATTGAAACTATCTGGTACTGACTAAAAAATAGAATGGTGAATCAGTGGAATAGATTAGGTGCACAAGACAGAGTAGTCAGTGGCCATACTGATCTAGTGTTTGATAAACCCAAAGTCCCCAGCTTCTAGAATAAAAACTTACTATTTGACAGAAACTGCTGGAAAAACTGAAAAACAGTATGGCAGAAACTAAGAATAGACAAAGCTATCTATAAGCATATGAAAAAAGTGTTCTAAGTGACTAATGATTAGAGAATTGTAAATTAAAACAACTCAGAGGTACCATTTCATACCTATCATATTGGCTAATATGATAGAAAAGGAAATTTATAAATGTTGAAAAGGATGTGGGAAATTGGGACACTAATACACTGTTGGTGGAGTTGTGAACTGATCCAACCATTCTGGAGAGCAATTTGGAACTATGCCCAAAGGGCCATAAGACTCTGCATACCCTTTGATCCAGAAATAACATTACTATGATTGCATCCCCAAATGATCAAAAATCAGAAAAGGACATATTTGTCCAAAAATGTTTATAGCAGTTCTTTTTGTAGTGCAAAGAATTGGAATATGAAGGAATACCCATCAGTCGGGGAATGTCTGAACCAATTGTGGCATATGATTGTAATAGAATACAATTGTGTTATAAGAAATGACAAGCAGATTGATTTCAGAAAGAAAACTGAAAAGATTTGTATGAATTGATGTTAAAGTGAAGTGAGCAGAGACAGGAGAACATTGTACACAATAACAGCACTACTATATGATGATCAATTGTGAATGACTTAGCTATTTGCAGCAATACAATAATCCAAGACTATTCCAAGGTACTCATGATGAAAAATTCTATCTACCTCCAGAGAAAGAACTGATGGGGTCTGAATGCAGATCAAAGCATATTATTTTCATTTTATTTATATGTATGTCCCCTCTTTAGCTCTGTGTCTTCTTTTGTAACTCAACTAATATTATAATCCATGATTAGATAGTTTAGTTATTTTTTTTTAACATGGAGCACCTATTATTAATTACCCATAGGTAATTTTGGCATTTGTTCATTCACTTAGGTCTGAACTCCTTGACAATTTTTTCTAGAACAAATATCTACTCCTTTTGCAGACTCAGGAAATGGAAAGTTTTTATTATAATATTTGCTAATATCTCAGTAAACTATTCCATCAGTTTTTAATTTGATTAAACCAGTAATACTGCAAAAAAGTAAACAAAGCTTATTAGTATTCCTTGTATTATCCTGTTTTTCATGAAGCGATGTTGGGATTTTTTGTGATTACCCTTTCCTTTTCTACATGTTCAATACCTATTTTGCAGTGATATGCTATATAACTCCGACAAGAATCAACTCAAGTTCACTTATGTAGTATTCATATTCCTTTCTTTCCCCATTAGAAATCATGACAATGTTTGTTCTTTTGACTGGTTCTTTTCTTCCCTGTGAACTTTCAAGGGCACAATAATTTGACAAATATTTCTGTAAGCTTTCGTGTTTCAAGTCTATGAAATTGTACTTCATAAAATCATATACACTCAAATCTGAAGGATATATCAGAGAGCCTAGAGTTATTCTCCAATAAGTAGAATCAACCTGTACCTTAATAAGAATCTTCTCACCAACTTCTGTGACAAGGAATTTTACAACCACGGAGATAGGACCATTAACTATGGAGAAAGTGGTCTTTGTCCAAGGAACCCATTCCAGTACTAGAAAGTCCCAGTTTTCAGAATCATAAATTATTTCTTTATGATCTAAATTTACATATATATATATATAAATATATGCACACACATATATATTATATATATACACACACACATATGTGTGTATATATATATATACATATACATATATATATATATGTTACATATAAAATGTATTCCTTGTGGTACTACTTAGGACTAAAGTATCATTCAATTCTTCTAACACCTGACAATTCTTCAAGTATTTTAATAGAATTATATTTCCCATATACCTTTTTTCCTCTAGCATGAACCCTCCTTATCCTTTAATCAATGCTTACATAACATGTTCTCTTGCCCTCTTATCATCCAGGATTCCTGCTTATGAGCATGTAAATCTATTATCTTTATTAAAGATTTTATTAATTTATTTATTTTTAGTTTTCAACATTGACTTTCACAAGATTCTGAGTTCCAAATTTTCTCCCCATCTCATTCTTCCCCCCACCCCAAGATGGAGTGCATTCTGAATACACTTTCCCCTAATCTGCACTCCCTTCTATCTTCCCCAACTTCTCTTATCCCCTTCATCTTTTATTTTACTATAGGGCAAAAGAGATTTCTGTACTCCATTGATTGTATATCTTATTTCTCAGTTGCATGTGAAAACGATTTTTAACTTTTGTTTTTAAAACTTTGGTTTAAAACTTTAAACCTTCCTCTCCTCCTATCCTCATTGAGAAGGCAACTCAACACAGGTTATACATGTGTAGTCAAGCAAAACACTTCCATAGTAGTCCTGTTGTGAAAAACTAACTATATTTCCCTTCTTTCGATCCCACCCCCTGTTTATTCTTTTCTCTGTTTTGACCCTGTCCCTCCTTCGAAGTGTTTGCTTCTGATTTCCTCCTCCCCAATTCTGCCCCCCCATCATCCTCCCACTCTCCTATCCCCTCCCTCTCCCTATTTTCCTGTAGGGTAAGATAATTTCCATACTCAATTGAGTGTATATGGTATTCCCTCTTTGAGCCAAATTCAATGACAATAAGATTCACTCATTCCATCTCACCTTTCCCCATTTCCCCTCCACTGTAAAAGCCTTTTTATTATCTGTTTTATGAGAGATAATTTACCCCATTCTACCTTTCCCTTTCTCCTTCTCCCGGTATAATCCTCTCTCACTCCTTGATTTTATTTTCCAAATATCATCCATTCCTCTTCAACTCACCCTGTGCCCTCTATCTGTCTATTCATCTATCTATCTGTCTATGTTTAGACATATATTTTTTTTCCTCCAACTACCCTAACACTTATTAAGGTCTCATGAGTTACAAATATCATCTTTCCATGCAGGAAGGTAAACAGTTCAACCTTAATAAGTCCCTTATGATTTGTCTTTCCTGTTTAACTCTTCATGCTTCTCTTGGGTCTTGTATTTGAAAGTCAAATTTTCTATTCAGTTCTGGTCTTTTCATCAAGAATGCTTGAAAGTCCTCTATTTCACTGAATATCCATTTTTTCCCCTGAAGGATTATTCTCAGTTTTGCTGGGTAGTTAATTCTTGATGGTAATCCTGTCTCCTTTGACTTCTAGAACATTCATAAGAGTTTTGCTTTGGAGATCTGTGTCAGGAGGTGATCAGTGGATTCTTTCAATTTCTATTTTGCCCTCTGGTTCTAGAATATCAGGGCAGTTTTCCTTGATAATTTCTTGAAAGATGATGTCTAGGTTCTTTTTTTGATCATGGCTTTCAGATAGTTCAAAAACATTTAAATGATCTCTCCTGGATTTATTTTGTAGGTCAGTTGTCTTTCCAATGATATATTTCATATATTTTTCTTTTTCTTTTTCTTTTTTTTTCGTTTTGGTTTTGTTT
>NW_020954661.1:11230-11417 GCF_900497805.2 Vombatus ursinus | reverse complement strand
CATCACTCTCATTTCTTTTCCCAGTTTTTCCTCTACTTCTCTTACTTCTCAAAATTCTTTTTGATCTCTTCCATGGCCTGGGACTGATTTATATTTTTCTTGAAGGGTTTGGATGTAGGAGCTTTGACTTTGTTGTCTTATTCTGGTTGTGTGTTTTGATCTTCTTTGTCACCAAAAGAAGATTCTG
>NW_020954661.1:8731-11085 GCF_900497805.2 Vombatus ursinus | reverse complement strand
ATCACAAGCACTCTTTTCTGCCTTGGAACTCTGAGGAGGATTCCCTCTCCATTGCCACTATAAGTTCCAGTACATCAGTGCTCCTCTTTGCCCTAGCATCACCATGCAGAACTGTGACCCAGATCCAAGACTAGGTAAAGCAAGAGAATCCTTCCTCAGCATCAGCAAAGAGATCCCTGCAGTCCCCCTCTTATCAACCACTCAATGCCCCCTCTGTCTGTGGGATGAGCTCAGGAAGCAGCTTCCTTCCTAGGGCTGAGTTGGGACTTGGGCTGGTACTGAGTTTCTCTCTCACCTCAATCACAGACATTTCCTACTGACCTTCTAAATTGCCTTTGGCATTTGTGGGTTGAGAAGTATGGAAACCACCACAGTTGCCTGGGATTTAGTCCCCTGAAGCCTGTTCCTGGTTCACTCAGGCCTGTTTTGCCTGTGCATCCATGCTAAACTGTGTTCCTCTCCCAGCCTGGCATCACAGATCTTTCCAATCAACCATACAGGTTGTCCTGGGTTAGAAATTTGTTTAACTCTGTCTTTTTGTGGGTTCTGCTGGTCTAGAATTTGTTTAGAGACATTTTTACAGGTATTTGGAGGGGTTTGGGGGAGAGCTTAAGCAAGTTACTGCTTGTACTCCGCCATCTTGGCTCTGACCTCTCTATTTTCTTAAGCTTTAGAATGTTGTTGTTTATTTGATCTAGATTAGAATATAGTGCTATTACAAGTTCCCAGTCCCAGAAATATTGTTTCTATTAATATTGCCCAAGACATTATTAAAATTTAAAATTGTCTAATCACATTGCTGATTTATATTGAACTTCCATTTTCCTTTGGTGTTCTGTGATTTTAAAATCATAGCATGTAGGAGACAAAGGTATCTAAGATGAAGCTAAACATTTATTGTTGTTTTTCTTGTTTTATTTGATACTGTTGATTTTCAGAGTTCAGAATCAACAATGCAAACACGAAATGATAGAAATGGTAGAGTAAATAGATGAGTAGGATCATAAACATAGAGCTGGAAGGGATCTAGTCCAATCCTGATATTTAAAAACAAAATGAGAAGCCTGTGACACTCAGAGATTAAATTAATGCACACATAGGTAAAATTACAAAAGTGTGGATTTGAACTCAAGTCCAGTGAGTCCTGAGTTCCATACTCTTTTAACTATGTTGCATTGCCAGCAGAAATGGAAATGTAGGAAGAAATAGCAGGTAGATGGTTTTTATCTCAGCAGTTGAGAAAACTGAAACATAGGGAAAGAATTCTAGAATGTTGATCCTAGTCTGCCTACTTCAGATCCATATCATGACAGATGGAAGTATTGATGAGAGTAACAGCATTGTCACTAACAACCTTCTTTTTTTCAGACACTGTGCCTCTTTGTTGGCTATTGTTTAGTCTCAAAATACTCTACATCCTCATCTCTGCTTCCTGATTTCCTTGAAATCTGAAGAAATCAGTCCAAATTTGGACTAAGAAACCACCTAGACCAAGTCACTTAACCTCTACTTGGCTAAGTTTCCTCATCCTTAAAATAGGGATAATAATAGCACTCACCTCCCTGTCTTTTTGTCAGGATCAATACTTGTGAAGAACTTAGCACAATACTTGATGCGTAATAATCAGTATACACATTATTGTACTTACTATACAATATATGTATTGTAAGTATATCATTTTACACATATTTTTTCCCTCATTAGAATGTGAGCCTCTTGAGGTTAGGGGCTATTTTTGCCAACCTTTGCATCCTCCATGCTTAGCACAGTGCTTGGAACATAGGAGGTGCTTAATAAATGCTGATGCTTAGAGATCAGTGACTAGGGAGTATAGATGTTCAGGGACATCTATCTAGATATGTGGGACAATAGACACATGATGGATAAATCCCCAGAGCCATAGTTCAGTCACATTTTGTACTAATTCCTAGTTCTAATCCTGAGTTGTTTAGGTAGGACACCATCAAAATATTAACATCTTAATAAAATGTTTTAATTTTTATGTTTGCTGTCCCATTTGATTGTCATTGCTGTTCTGGGAGGTAGGTGATAATGTCATGTTCAATTTATAGATGAAGTAACTGAGGTACAGAGAAGAATATGTAATTTACCCTGGATCACAGAGCTAGTTACTGTCGTAACCAATGTCTTAAGGTCTTTTTGATTCACAGTATACCGCTCCACTTTGTCACAATTTATTTCCCTTGTTTCGATAAGATACTCAATGCATGGATCTTCATAGGAGATTTTGAGGGGTATCCAGGGATCTCAGGAAATTGTTAATGTCAAAGATAACTTACTAAGCCATGTTTGTATATAAGCAATTGTGGAATTCACTTTCTAGTGACATTTTA
>NW_020954661.1:2749-8675 GCF_900497805.2 Vombatus ursinus | reverse complement strand
CCCAAAGCTTTGTCACTGAAGAAAATGTGCTGTTAAGTGTTGTAAATGCAGTCTAAATGCACTATTTTGAAGGACTGAAGCAATAGGGTTAATATGTTCTGTCAATTGTTTCATGTGGATTCAACTCTACTGTCCCTATTTTATTTTAGAGGCATCTAAGTTGTGCAGTGGATAGAGTATTGGGCCTGGATTCACCAAGCCCATAGTTCAAATCTGGCCTCAAATACTTTATAGCTGTATGAGGTCAGGCAAGTAACTTGATCTTTGCTCACCTCAGTTTCTTCAATAGTAAAATGAGAATAATAGTAGCAACTAACTCAAAGGGTAGTCATGAAGATCAAATGAAATAATATATGTAAAGTGTTTATCACTGTGCGTAGCACAGAGTAGGTATTTAATAAATGCTTTCCCCCTTCTTATTATAGTAAGATGAAAGGAATCTTGGAACAACTTTTGATATTCTATCTACAAGTTTTAATTAGGAATCATCAGGAAAAAGACCAAGCTTTGACCTTGGTGTTGAGCCCTATTTTGCCTTGTTGCCTCACCATTAAGACTAGATTCTTCAATAATGACATTTTCCCTATTTCAAATATTCATTGTAAACTGTCTGTTCTTTCCATTTGATCTCAGTGGCAGTAGTAGTAGATTTGCACTGCACACTTGTCTTTTGAAAGAGATGCCCAAGAGGACTTATTAATAAGTATTCTGACTTTGCTCATTATTTTGTACCTAAAGAGCACTTTGAACAGGGAGGTCTATAAGGATCATTGGTATAAGTAATGATTGCACTGGCAATGAAATATTATCAATAAAGTTATTGTCAAGAATAGACTGGGCTTCTTTTCCATTTCTTCTCTGAGTAATAAATCCCAAAGAACATTCTCTAACTTTGTTTTCCCCCTTAAAAATATGGAAACCTCTCTGGTGTTCTAATGGGCAATTACATTATTTCCCACTGGGATCCATGTAGAGGAAATAGTAAGTTATTACCATAATTTTAATAATGATTAAACTTATTTCAAATATTTCATATGAAAGTAGAAGAAATCAAATCATATGCATGCATGAATACCAGAAGGCTGGAACAAGGCATGCATCCCTGGAGATTCCTATTCTTGTTTTGAAATATTTGTACCTATTAATTTCTAGTTATGCTTGCTTGAAAAGTTATTATAAAAATGACTGCATTTTAAAGGACAAATAAATATAAATGCTTTTATTCAGTGCATAAAGAAAATTTCCATGAAGTGAGAGCATTTTACAAACTGTGAACTGTTATATAATTTTAATGTATCTGTAAAATAGTAAATGTAAGAATGGAAAATTCTCCGACATCTTCAGAGTATTTCTTGGCCACAAAATCAACAAAGTTAGATTTACCTCACCTTTGAGTCCTTTCCCACTTTGAGTCACATTTCCCACTGGTCATCATTCTACTGGACAGCATAAGAAAAATCACAAATGTCATTTCCTGTGTTATCGGATTAATTATTATTAGACTGTTGCTATCATTCAATACCCATTGCTGAGAGAAATAAGTGCCATATAGAAGTATAATCAGATGCAAAAATAGTATTTAGGGATGAGAAAGAAGGCCATTTAAATTATATGACTACTTTAAATATATAAAATGAAAATATTAAACTACTGTCCTGGGAAGTCCAGGTGAGATTATGGAAGGCAGGGGAAAGATGAAATGAATTGTGTAAATACCAACAGTTTATTGAATTTTATCTAGTGTCTTATTCTTTTTTCCTTCTATGGCATAGAGTGTGCCCACCTACTTCCATACACTTAAAAGATAAACCTTGCTTCCCAAGTGGCACCAGATTATCAATGTCTAGGCAAGCAAAAAGAAGAAACTGGAGTTTAAGATAAGGTGAAATGAAGTGTGTGGATGTGATTAATGAACTGAATGTAATCTCAAGTCATCTTTGTGTTTATTACCTTTTGTCTCATGTGCCATGTTTAATTGGCTTCTATCTTCTAGATATATCAGACTTTCACTAACAAGTGGGATTAGAATACCTAGAATCTCAAAAAAATAGAGGGAATGTTTTGCAGAACATTATCAAAATGAAAAGACATGGGTAGGTCCATTTTTTGAAGTCTGAAGTCTCATACTGCATATGAGTTAGGAAAAGAGTAATACAAAAGAAGATACAACTTTTACCATACATTTTAAGAAAGTATGGGAAACACATAGAATTTTGCATTTCTATAGTTGTGTTTCTTCCAGTCACAGGTAATCACAGTATGTGTCCATAGGCTTATTAGTTCCCATGCTAAAAGAGAAATAAAGAAGGCCAAAGGTAAACAAACAGGTCATCCATAACTGTATATTTAAACTAAGTCTATTTACAATAACTCTAAACAGTATAAAATACCTGTGTGTACATTTGTCAGAACAAACCCAGGAAGTACAAACAAAATTATAAAGAAAAAAAAACTTATACAAATAAAATTAGTTTTAAATAATTGGATAAATATTAATTGTTCATTGGAAGGCAGGGTCAATATAATAAAAATGACAATTTTATACAAATTAATTTATATATTCAATGACATCTCAACTAAATTACCTTTTTATTTTTACTGAATTAGAAAAAAATAACAAAATTCATTTGGAAAAAAGTCAAGAATATCAAAGAAAATAATTTTAAAAATAAAGAAAGGAGGTTTAGCAGTATCAGATCTTAAAATATATTATAAGGCAATAATTATAAAATTATCTGGTACTGGCTAAGAAATAGAAAGGTAGATCAATGGAAAAGAGTAGACATACAGCTTACAGTACCAAATAAACAACATAACCTTGTTTTTGACAAGTGTAAGAGCTTTAGATTTTGAGATAAGAAATCATTAATTTGGTAAGAAAAAACAGTTTGCAAAACTGAAAAACAGTTTTGGCAGAAACTTGGCACAGACCAATATCTTACACCATTTACCAAGATAAGGTAAAAATAGATACATGATCTTTTATCTAGATTCTGATCTGATTAAAGATCTAGATCTTTAATCTAGATTATTCTAGATTATCTAAGAGATTCTGCAAGAAAATTAAAAGATGATGGAACATTTTACCTATCAGACTTATGGATAAGGGAACAATTCATAAACAAAAAAGAGGTAGAGAGCAAAGTTTGGTGTAAAATGGATACTTCCTTTGTTATTTTTAAAATTTTTAAGCATTTTATTTTTATTTTCCCCAGTAACATGTAAAAACACTTTGTAACATTTGTTTTTAAAACTTTGAGTTCCAAATTCTTTATCTTCCTTCCTACCCTCCCCACTGAGAAAGCAAGCAGTTTGATATAGATTATACACGTGTAGTCATACAAAGTATATCCCTAATAGCCATGCTGTGAAAGAAAACATAGACAAAAAAAACTCAAGAAAAATAAATTTCAAAAAGGATGCTTCAATCTGTATTCAGACAACATCAGTTTTTTCCCTGTGGATGGATAGCATTTTTCAGCATAAGTTTTTCACAGCTGTCTTACATCATTGTATGGCTGAGAATAGCTAAGTCATTCACAGCTGATCATCCTACAATATTACTGTTACTTTGTACAAAGCATATATCACTTTACATCAACACATGTATGTCTTTTCAAGTTTTTTTTTTTCTGAGAGCATCCTGTTCTTCATTTTTTACACTACAATAGTATTCCATCATAATCATATGCCATAACTTGTTCACCCATTCCCCAATTGATCGGCATCCCCCCATTTCTAATTCTTTGCCACCATAAATGAGGTGCTATAAATATCACGTGTGTGTGTGTGTGTGTGTGTAGGTAATCAGGGTTAAGTGACTTGCCCAGGGCCACACAGCTAGTTAAGTGTCAAGTGTCTGAGGTCTGATTTGAACTCAGGTCCTCCTGACTCCAAGGCCAGAGCTCTGTCCACTGTGCCACCTAACAGCTCCTGCTATTAATATTTTTGTACTATAGGTCCTTTTTCTTTCATAAAATCTATTGTGGGATATAGACGTAGTAGTAATATTGCTAAGTCAAAGAGTATTCATGGTTTTATAACCCTCTCAACAGAGTTTGAAATTGCTCTACAGAGTGGCTGAATCAGTTCACAACCACCAAGAATGCATTAATGTCTCATTTTCCCCACATCCCCTCTAACATTTGTCATTTACCCATGCTGTCCTATTAGTCAATCTAATAGGTTTGAAGTATTATCTCAGAATTGTTTGAATTTGCATTTCTCTTATCAATAGTGAGTTAGAGTATTTTCTTATGATGGCTATAGATAATTTTGATTACTTCATCTGAAAACTGATCATATCAATTGGGAATGGCTCTTATTTTTACAAATTTGACTCAGTTCTTTATATGTTTGAGAAATGAGGCTTCCTTCAGAGAAACTTGTTTCAATTTTTTTTCACAGTTACTATTGCTAATTGTATTTCTCTCTATCCTATCCCCTCACTGTTTGTTCTATTCTCTCTCCTTTCACTCTGTCCCTTTTAAGAAGTGTTTTGCTTCTGACTACTACATTCCCCAATCTACTCTCCCTTTTATCTCCTCTTCTCTTATTCCCTTCTCCTCCTACTTTCTTGTAGAGTAAGATATATTTCTATACCCAATTGAGTGTGTATGTTATTTCCTCTTTGAGCCAATTCTGGTGAAAGATTCACTTATTCCCCGTCACCTTCACACTTATATATTCAATGACATATGAAAAAATGCTCTAAATAATTATTGATTATAAAAATGAAAATTAAAACAACCTTGAGATATCATATTACACACATATTACACATACTGGATAGTCCAAAATGATTGAAGGGGAAAGTTTAAAATATTGGAGAGGATATGGAAAAGTTGGGACACTAATTCATGGTTAGAAAAATTGTGAACTTATCCAACCATTTTGGAGAATGATCTGGAATTTTGCCCAAAGAATTATCAAATTAACTATAGCCTTTGACCCAGCAATACCACTACTTGACCTATTTCCAAAGATGATTAGTGAAAAAGGAAAATAACCTATGTCTTCTAAAATGTTTATAGTAGCACTCTTTTTTGTGGCAAAGGACTCAAAATTGCAGATTTGGCCATCAATTAAGGAATGTATGAACAAGTTTGATATTTGACTGTGATGGAATATTACTATGCTATAAGAATGATGAGCTCTGTGGTCTTAAAACAAACAAACAAACATGGAAAACTTTGCATGAAATAATGAAGAGCAAAATGAACAGAATCAAGAGAACATGGTATATAGTAACAACAATAATGTTTTAAGAACAACTCTGAATGAATAAGATATTTTGACTATTATAAATACCCAAATTAATTATAACAGACATGAAGAAAGATGGTATCTGCATCCAAAGAACTGATAAATAGATTCATGTAATATTTTTACATATATATGTATATATATATGTGTGTATATATTTGCATATGTGTGTATGTATGCATGTGTACTTATTTGCATCTAATGGTAGTCATCTCTAGGGCAGGTTGGAGGGGAAAGGAGGAAAAAAATAAATTTTCATGATAATTTTGTTGTATATTTGAAAGGAATTGCAAATTGTGCTTAGTAGATTTGCAATTAAATGTACAATCATCTTTTTGGTTGTGTTATGTTATAGAAATGTGTTTTATTCCATAAATATGTATTAATGTAAAAAAAGGAAAATAATTGTATATAAAATGCTTGCTATACAGGCACTGTGCTAATCCTTGAGGATTCAACTTCAGTTATAAAGAAAATCCTTGTCCTCAAGGAAATTACCTTCTAAAGAGTGAAAAAAAAATCTATAAAATAGAGCTGTAAAGCAGGGATTAGGAGGATAAAGGATTAGGGAGGGTGTGTGAAGATGAAGTTATTGATTAATGATTATGATTACAAAGTTCAGGAGAATTAGAAATATAGGCAGAAGGAAAATAAAATATGA
>NW_020954661.1:0-2577 GCF_900497805.2 Vombatus ursinus | reverse complement strand
GAATGAAGTGTTGCTGGGAGGGATAATAACAGTTCCTGAAGGAGAAAACAAAAAAAAAAAGTAAATGCTAGTGAGTGGCAAAGGGACATGTCTCATTTGTTGGTATTTGCACAATAGAAGGATATGACATAGACAAGGAAGGAAAGGACCACCAAAAATTTTGAGTGATTTAATAGTTTTGACCTTTATTATGTATATAAAGGGAAGTTGGTCCCTATTTCTATGAAACACTTATTTTTGTTCCATGTAATGATGATAAATGAAAACCTTCAAATTTCATATGTTGAGAAGTGAGACAATAATAATCCAAAAAAAAGTGGGCTGATTAATGTGCCCTAATTTTTTGACTAAAAATAAAAATAATGGTCCATTGCTTTCTAGGTCATATTCCTGGGATATAGTTAAGATCTCATGATTCCCTAACTGTAAGTGACCTCAATAGTAAGAAAAAAAAAAAAGACCCACAAGGAAAAGAATCACCATTACAATCGTCCCCTTAAAACACACGTATATGTGTGTGTGTGGGTGTGCATATGTGTGTATAAAATATTTGCTTTAAGGCCTCTAGTGTGAGAGAATATGAGTCAATCTTTTCCACTTTAAATAACTCTAATTTTTGGAAGATTTTTTCTTATATTAAGAATGATTTTTTTTTCTTTTTCTTTGGTGTAAAAGAGAACAGATCAATTCTTCTTCCAAGTGTAAGTTCTTTCAGTTTTGAAAAAATGAAATGCTACTATCATTACAAGTTTCCCTTCAGAATCATATCTATTCTAGGTTAAACAAATACCAATTTTTTCATTTAAATTTTCTCATTCATGGATTTGTAGCTTTTTACCATTCTCATTCTTCTCTGGATATTAAGGGGTCTATCAATGTCTTCTCTAAAATGTGGTGCTCAAAACTCAACACAATAATTTAGAACACTAATTATTAATATTTTTTCTGCTATTGACCTCTTTAACTTGATTTATTCAACTAAAATTTAATATGTTTCATTTATTCTCCTTTAAAAATGTGTCATAAAATTCAATAGAGGTTTCTAGCTTGTCAAAAACACTTTGATGTCATGACTCTCATTGTTATCACCCTTTACTATTGTGGTTTTTTGGTTGTTTCAGTCATGTCCAACTCTTTGTGACCATGTTTGGGATTTTCTAGGCAAATATACTGGAGCACTTTGCTATTTCCTTCTTCAGCTCATTTTACAGATGAGGAAATTGAGGCAAACAGGGTTAAGTGACTTGTTCAGGGTCACATAGATAATAAGTGTCTGAGGCCAGATTTGAACTCATAAAGATCAGTTTTCCAGATTCCAGGCCCAGCATTCCCTTCACTGCCCCACCTAGCTGCCCACCAATGTGTTCTCTATTTTTTTTTCTATCTACTCATTTGTAAAGGTATAACCTACATATTTATCCAAATAATTGATAAAATTTTAAAGAACACATAGTCAAGCAAAAGTAGCTGGGACACTCCACTGTAGCCATTGAAAGTTGGCATCAAATCAATCTGACTTTCAAACTCTTCAAATGTGGTCATTCAACAGTTCCTAATTGTACCACTTCCTCCAAAGTTCTTTCAAACAATCCTCAAATGTTAATAACTACAGAGCTTTTGCCATAATACTTGTCCTCCTCAGTATTACCTGTAATTCACCATTGTCCTTCTTAAAACTTTGGTTGAAGAACTAAACATAGTACTCCAGATGAAATCTGACAAGGTCAGAGTGAACTGGGACTGCCATCTTTGTCTTTCCTAATAAAGATCATAGTAAGGTTTTTGATTATTTTTTGTCAGTAACATAACTATATTAACTCAGATAATACTTGCTGCCACCCCCTACATGTTTATTTTCAGGGAAATTGCCTTATAACTAGGCAAAATTCTAACTATGCATCCTCAATAGTGTACTTGCAAAGATCTATTTTTTAATCCAAATGTAAGAATTTACATTTATTCTCTTAAAATTTCATCTTAGCTGATTTGTCCCAATGCTCTAGTCTGTCAAGATTGCTTGGGTTCCTAATTCTATTATCCAGTGAATTAGTCATTCTTTCCAACATACAACCATTTGCAAAACTGAGGAGTATGTAATCTATTTCTTTACTTAAGTCACTGAGAAAAAATGTTGTTTTCTTTAAACAATAAATTGGTTTGCCTCCTTAGAATTTTACTTTTTAATTGGATTATATTTTGGACTCAAACACCAGAACACAGATACAAAATAAAGAAAAGAAAAAAAATAAACATCACAAACTTAAATATTGTAACTTCATTGCAAAGTAAGAAAAAAAAGCACATCATGTGCATAGCTGAACATAAGAAAGGATTCCAAATATGTAACTATAAATTTTCATTTCAAGAAAGCTTGTATAATAAATACTACATGTTGTGCCAGGTCATCTTTTCTCTGCTTCCTTGTAAGTTTTCTTTTGTTCTCTGCTGTGCACTTTTTTCTATTCTTTTCTTTTTTCCCTTGCCCCACCTCTCTCCTCTCCCTAGAAGGCTAAAATTGAGTGTGGATATATTTCTCTATAGCTATAAATACATACATTTACATATATACATATATGT
>NW_020954660.1:2450048-2451591 GCF_900497805.2 Vombatus ursinus | reverse complement strand
TTCTGGGTTCTAAGGCCCTCCTAGCTCTGACATTCCCTGTTCTAAGGGACCACATAGCTCTGACATTCCCGGTTCTAAGTGTCCTCCCAGCTCTGACGTTCCCTGTTCTAAGGGCCCGCCGAGTTCTGCAATTCCCTGTTCTAAGGGTCCTCCCAGCTCTCATATGCTGGGTTCTAAGGGCCTCCCAGCTCTGACATTCTCTGTTCTAAGCGTCCTCCCAGTACTGACATTCCCTGTTCTAAGGGCCCTCCCAGCGCTGACATTCCCTGTTCTAAGGGCCCTCCCAGGTAAGACATTCTGTGTTCTAAGGCCCCCCCTAAGCTCTGACATCCCGTATTCTAAGGCCTCTCCCAGCTCTGACATTCCCTGTTCTACGGGACCTCCCAGCTCTGACATTCCCTGTTCTAAGGGCCCTCCCAGCTCTGACATTTTGTATTCTCAGGGCCCTCCCAGGTCAGACATTCCCTGCTCCAAGACGCACCCCAGCTCTGACATTCCCTGTTTTAAGGGCAATCCCAGCTCTGACCTTCCCTGTTGTAAGGGCCCTCCCAACTCCGACATTCCCTGTTCTAAGGGCCCTCCCAGCGCTGACATTCCCTGTTTTAAGGAACTTCATAGCTCTGACTTGCCCTGTTCTAAGGACCCTCCCACCTCTGACATTCAGTGTTATAAGGGCCCTCCCAGCTCTGACATTCCTTGTTCTAAGAGCCCTCCCAGCTCTGACATTCTCTGTTCTATAACCTCTTCCAGCTCGGACATTCTGTGTTTTAAGGGGCCTCCCAGCTCCGATATTGCCTATTCTATAGGCCCTCTCACCTCTGACATTCTCCGTTCTAAGGCCACTCCCTGGTCTGACATTCCCTGTTCTAAGGGCCCTCCAAGCTCTGACACTGACTATTCTAAGGGTCCTCCCATCTCTGACATTCTCTGTTCTAAGGGTCCTCCCAGCTCTGATATTCTGCGTTCTAAGGCCCTCCCAGCTCTGAAATTCCCTGTTCTAAGGGCCATCCCAGCTAAGACATTCTGGGTTTTAAGGCCCCTCTACATTCTGACATTCCCTATTCTAATGCCCCTCCCAGCTCTGACATACCCTGTTCTAATGCCCCTCCCAGCTCTGACATTGTCTAAGGGCCCTACCAGCTCTGACATTCCCTGTTCAAAGTGCACCCTCACCTCTGACATTCCGTGTTCTAAGGCCTCTCCCAGCTCTGACATTCCCTGTTCTACGGGTCCTCCCAGCTCTGACATCCCCTGTTCTAAGGCCTCTACCATCTCGAACATTCCCTGTACTACGGGTCCTCCCAGCTCTGACATTCCCTGTTCTGAGGGCCCTCCTAGCTCTGACATTCCTCTTCTAAGAGTCCTCGCAGAGCTGACATTTCCTATTCTAAGGCCCATACCAGCTCTGATATGCTGTGTTCTAAGCCCCTTCTAGCTCTGACATTCCCTGTTCTAAGGGCCCACCCAGCTCTGACATTCCCTGTTCTAAGGGTCCTCCCAGCTCTGATATGCTGGGTTCTAAGGCCCTCCCAGCTCTGACATT
>NW_020954660.1:2422469-2450038 GCF_900497805.2 Vombatus ursinus | reverse complement strand
TTCCCTACTCAAATGGTCCTCCCAGCTCTAACACTACCCAACTCTGATATTCCCTGTTCTAAGGGCCCTCCCAGCTCTGATATTCTGGGTTCTAAGGCTCTCCCAGCTCTGACATTCCCTGTTCTAAGGGCCCTCCCAGCTCTGACATTCCCTGTTCTACAGCCCTCCCACCGCTGACATTCTCTGTTCTAAGACCTGTCCCAGGTCTGACATTCCCTGTTCTGAGGGCCCTCTCAGTTCTGACATTCCCTATTCTAAGGGCCCTCCCAGCTGTGACATTCTCTGTTCTAAGGCCCCTCCCAGCTCTGACATTCCCTGTTCTAAGGCCCCTCCCAGCTCTGACATTCCCTGTCCCAAGGGTTGTCCCAGCTCTGACATTCCCCATACTAAGGGACCTCCAAGCTCTGACATTCCCTGTTCTAAGGGTCCTCCCAGCGCTGACATTCCCAGTTCTAAGGACCCTCCCAACTCTGATATGCTGGGTTCTACGGCCCTCCCAGCTCTGACATTCCCTGTTCTAAGGGTCCTCCCAACGGTTACATTCCCTGTTCTAATGCCCCTCACAGCTCTGATACTCTGTGTTCTAAGGCCCTCCAAGCTCTGACATTCCCTGTGCTAAGGGCCCTCCCAGCTAAGACATTCTGGATTCTAAGGCCCCCCTAAGCTCTGACATTCCGTATTCTAAGGCCTCTCCCAGCTCTGACATTCCCTATTCTAAGGACCCTCCCAGCTCTGACAGTGCGTGTTCTAAAGGCCCTCCCAACTCTGACATTCCCTGCTCCAAGACGCATCCCAGCTCTGACATTCCCTGCTCTAAGGCCCCTCCCAGCTCTGACATTCCCTGTTTTAAGGGCACTCCCAGCTCTGACATTACCTGTTCTAAGGGCCCTCCCTGCTCTGACATTCTCCATTCTAAGGCCTCTGCCAGCTCTGACATTCTCTGTTTTAAGGGGCCTCCCCGCTCTCACATTGCCTATTCTAAGGGCCCTCCCAGCTCGGACATTCTCTGTTTTAAGGGCACTCCCAAGTCTGACATTGCGTATTTTAAGGGCCCTGCCAGCTCTGACATTCTCTAAGCGCCTTACCAGCTCTGACATTCCCTACTCAAATGGTCCTCCCAGCTCTGACACTCCCCAGCGCTGACATTCCCTGTTCTAAGAACCTTCGCAGCTTTGACATACCCTTTTAAGGCCCCTCCCAGCTCTGATATTCTGGGTTCTAAGGCCCTCCCAGCTCTGAAAGTCCCTGTTGTAAGGGCCCTCCCTGCTAAGACATTTTGGGTTCTAAGGACCTCTAAACTCCGACATTCCTTATTCTAAAGCCCCTCGCAGCTCTGACATTCCCTGTTGTAAGGGCCCTCCCAGCTCTAACATTCCTTGTTCTAAGGGCCCTCCCATCTCTGACATTGCCTATTCTAAGGGCCCTCCCATCTCCGACATTCTCTAAGGCCTCTCCCAGCTCGGACATTCTCAGTTCTAAGGGCCCTCCCAGCTATGACATTCCCTGTTCTAAGGACCTTCCCAGCTCTGACATTCCCTGTTCTAAGGGTCCTCCCATCTCTGACACTCCCTGTTCTAAGGCCCCTCCCAGCTCTGATATTCTGCATTCTAAGGCCCTCCCAGTTCTGACATTCCCTGCTGTAAGGGCCCTCCCAGCCCTGACATTCCCTCTTTAAGGGCCCTCCAAGTTCTGACATTCTCTGTTCTAAGGGCCCTCCCAGCCCTGACATTCCCTGTTTCAGGGCCCTCCCACCTCTGACATTGGCTGTTACAACGTCCCTCCTAGCTCTGACATTCTCTGTTCTAAAGCCTCTCCCAGCTCGGACATTCTCTGTTTTAAGGGCCCTCCCAAGTCTGACATTGCGTATTTTAAGGGCCCTCCCAGCTCTGACATTCTCTAAGCGCCCTACCAGCTCTGACATTCCCTACTCAAATGGTCCTCCCAGCTCTGACACTCCCCAGCTCTGACATTCCGTTTTCTAAGGGCCCTCCCACCTCTGACATTCTATGTTCTAAGGCCTCTCCCAGCTCTGACATTCCCTGTTCTAAGGCCCCTCCCAGCTCTGATATTCTGCATTCTAAGGCCCTCCCAGCTCTGCAATTTCCTGTTCTAAGGGCCGTCCCAGCTAAGACATTCTGGGTTTTAAGGCCCCTCTAAGTTCTGACATTCCCTATTCTAAGGCCCCTCCCAGCTCTGACATACCCTGTTCTAATGGCCCTCCCAGCTTTCACATTCCCTGTTCAAATGCCCCTCCCAGCTCTGATATTCTGCGTTCTAAGGCCCTCCCAGCTCTGACATTCCCTGTTCTAAGAGCCCTCCCAGCTCTGACATTCCTTGTTCTAAGGGCCCTCCCAGCTCTGACATTCCTTGTTCTAAGGGCCCTCTCAGCTCTGACATCCCCTGTTCTAAGGCCTGTCCCAGCGCTGACATTCCCTGTTCTAAGGGCCCTCCCAGCTCTGATATTCTGGGTTTTAAGGCCCTCCCAGGTCTGAAATTCCCTCTTCTAAGGGCCCTTCCAGCTAAGACATTCTGGTTTCTAAGGCCCCTCTAAGCTCTGACATTCCCTATTCTAAGATCCCTCCCAGCTCTGACATTCTTTGTTCTAAGACCCCTCCCAGACCTGATATTCCCTTTTCTAAGGCCCCTCCCAGCTCTGACACTGGCTGTTCCAAGGGCCCTACCCGCTCTGACATTCCCTGGTCTCAGGGCCCACCCACCTCAGATATTCTGGGTTCTAAGGCCCTCTCAGCTCTGACATTCCCTATTCTAAGGACCCTCTCAGCTGTGACATTCTCTAAGGCCCCTCCCATCTCTGCCATTCCGTCTTCTAAGGCTGCTCCCAGCTCTGACATTCCCTGTTCTAAGGGCCCTCCCAGCTCTGACATTCCCTGTTCTAAGGGCCCTCCCAGCTCTGATATTCTCTGTTCTAAGGCTTTTACCAGCTCTGTCATTCTCTCTTCTAAGGGCCCTCCTAGCTCTGACATTACCTATTCTAAGGTCCCTCCCAGTTCTGACATTCTATGTTCTAAGGCCTCTCCCAGCTCTGCCATTCTCTGTTCTAAGGCCTCTCCCAGCTCGGACATTCTGTGTTCTATGGGCCCTCCCAGCTCTGACATTCCCTGTTCTAAGGCCCCTCCCATCTCTGACATTCCCTCTTCTAAGGGCCCTCCCAGCTCTGACATCTGAGGTTCTATGTTCTCCAGCTCCTAGCTCTGACAGTCTCTGATTCTGTGGAATGTGCTTATTTTCCAGTCTCCCTTAACTCACTGTCCTCATCTCTTGACGTCACCATTCAGATGCCTTAAATATCATGCTCCTTTCCTCTGGGGAATTGAGGGGAGGGGAGGGTGTTTCACTTTGGCTCCAATTTCAGGGAAGATTTAGAAAATTATGGGCAATGCAAGACTGGAGGGAGGGAAGTGGAAATTGGAGAAAAGCACTATCTGGTAATGGGGCAGGGAGGTGAAGATTAAGGGGCAGCTTAGCTTAGCCTGGGCCAGAGCAGAAGGCAAAGCCAAGGCTTCCAGGAAAAGGGCCCAGCCGGCCCAGTGCCTGCTGGGCTTTCAAAGGCAACTGAAAATAGGTTGGGTGGGATGTGGCCAGGAGTCCAAGGAGGAATGTGTGGGATGGCAGACATCTAAGGCCTCAGTTTCTTCTGCTATAAAAGGACAGTCTGGATTAGCCAACATCTAAAGTCCCCTTCCAGTGTTGACATTCAGGCTATGAGGAAGTTTCCATCTGCATGCACTCGAATAGGTCGTACTGACTGCTCACTTCCCACTAATAAAGACAGAAGTACCTCGAAGATAAAGAAATAGGTATAACTTTACAGCAACTGGTATGTACCATGGTAACAACTTAAGTCACATGGACCACTGAAAAAGGAAGAGGAGGGGGAATCAGTTCCGTGAGCTGCCACTTTGCTGCCTCTCCTCTCTGGTAATGAGTCTGAGGAAAGAAGAGAGAAAGGGAGGGGGGGGTGAGAGGAAGAAGGAAAGGGAAAAAGAAGAGAAAGGAGGGGGAGAGGAAGAGAGAGAGGGAGGGTGAGAAGGAGGGAGAGAGGAGAAGAAGAGTGGAGAGGACAAGGGAGGGGAAGGGAGAGAGGGGAAGAGGAAAGGAGAAAGAAGAGGAGGGAGGAAGAGAGAGGGGAAGAGAGGGGAGAAGCAGGGAAGGAGAAGAAAAAGAGGAAGAGGAGACAGAAGAAAATAAAGAGAGGGAGAGAGAGAGGTCATTCCAATCCCCTGGAATCCAGCTTGTATGAAGGCCCTGTGGCCCAATGACAGCTCCCAAATGGCCTAGGAAGAAATCCAAGGAACAGGAGAATTGAAAGTCTGCAGAGAATGCACTGGGGAGGCACAGGGACTGGAAACGGCTCACCTCGTCTGTCCCCTCCAGAGAAAGCCAGGGAGATTTCACCTATCAACTTACTCCCCCCTAGACTGGGATGTAGCTGCTGCCTCCTGAAATGACACAGCACATCTTTAAATATACCCAGGCATGGAGTTGCTGAAATGTGGCTTGCTTTCAAAAAGGAAAAGGGGCATGGGGGGTCAGTTTGGGGTGTTTAGAGCCTGGCCAAAAGGGCCTCTGTTAATGGGAGGTTCCTGGGAAAACTCAGCTGCCATCACAACCACACACTCTCCCTCTGGAGGAAGAGGCCAGGCCTTCTTCCTTTGCCATCTGGGTGAATCACAGGCCATGGGGCAAGGCAGCAGTTAGGTGAGGGAGGTCCTGCCCTGTCTGGGGAAAGTGAGGAGGAAGGGGGGGTGGGAGGGATGGAGGGGGGGGGGGGGGGGAGGGAAACTGACAGAGAAAGATAGAGACAGAGAGATAGGGGGAGAGAGAGAAAAAGAGAAACAGAGACAGAGAGATGAGGGACAGAGAGAAAGAGACAGAGAGAGATGGGGAAATAGAGAGAGAGAGATATGGGGGAAAAGAGAGACAGAGAGAGTGAGAGAGAGAGAGAGAGAGAGAGAGAGAGAGAGAGAGAGAGAGAGATGGAGAAAGAGAGAGAGACACAGAGAGAAAGGTACTGACAGTTGACCGTCCCCGGCATAATGGGTGAGAGTGGAGGCCCACATTCCTAGGAGCTTCCAAAGTGATGCAGAGAAGTAACTTTTGGTCACAGAAGTGAGGAGCCCATTTCTTTCCAAGAAGAGCCAGAAAGAGGGGTCTCCAGCTTCTTCCACTCCCTTGTAACTTGCTCAGTCTTGCTTTGACCATAATTCTTTGAAACAAGCAACACCTGGCAGAGATTTCATGCCTGTTCTAAGGGAAGTAACTTTAGAATGTCCATTACCAAAATCAGTGACATGGGCCATTATCTCCAATGACCTCACATGGATAGTCCAGCAAGAGCACTCTGGTGCCTGGGGTTTGGGACCAGGTGGCATGGCCCACCCAGACACCCAAGCCCTTGAGGACCCACCAAGAATGCTCCCACGCTCTCCTAGTGGAGCCTGAGAAAAGAGAACGGAACAAGGCCCAGACCTGGCAGCAATCCGCGTTTATTCTTTTCCGTTCAAAGTCTATGCAAAGAGCACACAGTGTAGGAGTTCTTTTTGAGCCACAGAACAGAGGATGTCAGAGCTAGATGGAACCCTGGACCACAGAATGGTAAATATTGGAGTTCTCAGGCACCATGGAAGATAGAACAGAGGACGTCTCAGCTGTAAGGAGTGTTGGAGGAGGTGGAATGGGGCTTAGAACAAAGGACTCGGGCTATCAGAGCTAGAAGGGATTGTAGTGCTCAGAACAGTGATGTCAAAACTAGAACAGGCCAAAGAACATAAAGTATAGAATGTCCAAGCTAGAAGGGACCACAGAACATCCAAGGTAGGAAGGACCTTAAAGCAGAGAATTCAAAGCTGGAGGGACCAGGCTCCTAAGATTGGAGATTTAGAACCAGTGGGGACTTCTGAGGCCATCTCATCCACACTTCTTCAACAGAGGAAGAATCTGAAGTTGGACAGGAAGAACAACTCACCAAAGGTCACGCAGTTGGTAAAGAGCCAAATCCTGACTCCAACCCAGACCGTCTCTTTCCAAAACCAGTGCAATTTACAATTCAATGAGAGATCTTCCTTTTCCCCAGAAGAAAATTTTTATTTTTTCCCAATTGCATGTAAAAACAATTTCTAACATTCGCTTTTAAAAATTTTGAGTTCCAAATTCTCTCCCTCCCCTCCCTGAGGTGGTAAACAATTTAGTATGGATTACTTGTATGATCACTGAGCAGTCACTACGTAACAGATGTTACACCGATCACTGAAGAGGGGATAAAGATGAATGTCGAGGCAGCTAGATAACCAGCTAGTAACTACCCAGTGAATGGAGCTCCAGGTCTGAAGTCAGGAAGACCTGATTTCAAATCCAGCCCCAGACACTTACTAGCTGTGTGACCCTGGGCAGGTCACTTCGCCCTGTCTGCCTCAGTTTCCTTATCTGGAATATGAGCTGGAGAAGGAAATGGCAAACCACTCCAGTATCTCTAGAGCCAAGAAAACCCCAAATGGGGTCACGGAGAGTCAGACGTGACTGAAAACGACTCGACAGCAGCAAAAAGATGAATTTCAACAGCCCCTATCCTCAAGAAGTTTACTGTACCATGAAAAAGAAAGCATGTACAAAAATAATTAAAATACAGCAACAACTAAGTGCCATTTCTGTGGCACAGACCAAGGGTTTTGTCAGACTAGGTAGCATGTGAGCTGGGCCTCAGGCAACCGGTCGAATTTCAGTAGGCATCAATGGAGAATGGGAGTTCTCGGTGGAATGCCCTGGCACCACAACACTTTCTAGCTGTGGGATCCTGGGCAAATCAAGTTCCATTTCTGGGACTTTGTGACCTCATCTGGAAAATGGGGACGACAACTTCGATACTGCTCGGCTCACAAGGTTGTTTCTAAGGAAAGTGCTAGGAGATCAACTGCTAGACCTGGAGTCAGGAAGACCCGAGTTCATTTTTTTTTTAATTTTTAGGCAATTGGGGTTAAGTGACTTGCCCGAGGTCACACAGCTAGTAAGTGTCAAGTGTTTGGTCTGAGGCCGGATTTGAACTCAGGTCCTCCTGACTTCATGGCCGGTGCTCTATCTACTGTGCCACCTAGCTGCCCCAGGAAGACCTGAGTTCAAAGCCAGCCTCAAACACTTACTAGCTGAGTGACCCTGGGCAAGTCTCTTAACCTCTGTCTGCCTCAGATTCCTCATCTGTAAAATTTGGGGGTTGGACTTTGTAGTCTCAAAGGGCCCTTTCAGCTCTAAATCTAAGTTCCTATGATCCTATTAGGAGTCAGAAAGCAAGAAGACCAATTAAGAGGCCCTTCCACTAGTCCAGGTAAAAAGTGATGAGGGCCTCAACTGGTCCACCGACCGTAGCCACACTGTGGAAAGGTTGAGTAAGAAACTCTAGCCCTGACTGTCTCACCATCTCCACAGGACCTCTGGCTGAACTATTTAGACCCCTGGAGCTTGAATTCTTCCTGCCTGGAATGCTGGGATCTCCGAAAAGCAGGACTTCTCAGTCCTGAGGAAAGGGCCCACTGAGCTCGATTCTGCTTTAGACCTGATGGGGTTGGGGCCAGTCTGGCCCTTCTGAGAGGACCAGCAAATCTCCAAAGCAAACAACAGACCATCTCAAAAATATAAACACGGTTGGGTCTTTACGGACTATTATTAGGTAGCTGGTGACGGAAATATTGCTGCAGAATTTGGGCTTCTTTTAAAAACAGTAACTACCCAAGGAAAATGGGACCCTGACTGATCAAATTCAATTTTCAAATGGACCAATTGAGACACTCCCTTGCTAACACTTAGCATTTTAAAATAAACTTGGGAAAAAAAAAAAAAAACAAAAAAAAATAAACTCGGGGCGGGGAGGGGATAGGCAGAATAAAAATAATTCCAACCAAGTCTTGCATGCCCCCCTTCCACCCGCACCTAAACATCAGCAATTTATATAATTACTAAAAACTCCCAGCTCCTTCAGTCTCCTGCAAATAACGGTGCCTGGGATAGGAAAGAGGGCCAGAAATGACAAATTTGGAAGCATGGTATCTTCAATAGGCCTACAGGCTTCAAAAGAAATACTTCTGTGATGGTTATCTTCTCTCAGTTTGTCCGAGTGCTAAGATCGCTGAAACTGCTTTGTTTAAATAACCAAGAGGATTGTCTCTTCCGCCAAGTGGAGGAGTCCCTTCTACAAAAAAGTAGCACCTCGATCACAGAGTGTCAGAGCTGGAAGGGACCCTAGAGGCAGTCATTTAACCATGGTGCAATGCAACAGTGGCAGAGGACTATGAGTTCTAACCCAAGCTCAGCCCCTTACTACCTGGGGGACTTTTGGGCAAGTCACTTATCCTCCTGTGGGCCTCAGTTTCCTCATCTATAAAATAAACAGCTGGGACAAAACAGCCTCCAAAGGGCCCTTCCAGCTATAAAGCTATGATCACAGAATATCTGAGCTGGACGAGCAGAGAATCTTGAACATAAAATGTCAGAGCTAAGGGAGAAGGATCTTCAAATCTCGAATACACAATGTTAGAGCTAGACAGAGGACCTATAGACCAAGGACGACAGACAGCAAGAAAGCGGATTAAAATAGTTATAGCAGCTCTTTTCATCCTAGGCAGAATTTAGAAACTAAGCCGGGGTAGGGGGGTGGGGGGGTGGCCTGCTATTGTGGAATGGCTAAATAAAATGTAATGCAATAGTATTGGTCCAAAAGAAATGGACAATTTCAGAAAAAAATTAGAAAGACCTCTATGGGACCCCAAAGGCCATCGAGTCCAACCCCTACATTTTATGTAGGAGAAAATGGAAGCTTGATGAAGGTAAATGACTTGTCCAAGGTCACAGAGGTAATGAACGGGTGACAGAGGACTTTCCGTTCTAAACTGAACTGTCATTTTTAACTCAAATTTGAACCCAAGATTTTTAACTCAGAAGGCAGTGTTTATACTGCTGCATGCATCCCATTAGAGCTTCAGAGCTAGAAAGGACCTTAGAATGGCAAATTTTAGAGCTAGAAGAGCCCTGAATGTATACCAACTGTATACCAAGGGATTTTCCCCCACCCCAGGTCCATAAACTTGATTTGGGGTTTTTTTTTAAACTATTTTTGGTTTTAGTATTTTTTAAATTATCTTGATCACTGTATTTCAATAAAATTGATTTTCTTTGCCATGTGTTTTGTTTGCTATGTATATTTATTCTTTCCTGTGTATTTTATTTGATGCCTCTAAAAACATGATTTTAAGAAGAGGTCCGTAGACTTCCCCAGACTGACTATCCACGGGGTCCATGGTGCAAAAAAATAAAGTTAGGAATTCCTGCTCTGGGCCAATACCTCCCCTCAGAAAACTGAGGTTCAGAGAGCTTCAGGGACTTCAATAAGGTCACGAAGCTAGTAAGTGGCAGAGTTAGTATCCTAGGATTCTAAATCTAGCGTCAGATGAGACCTTAGAGGTCGGCTGTCTGGTTCAATGCTTTCCTTTAACAGATGAAGAAACTGAGACCCAGGGAGGAGTTCTGGTTAAGCCTGGTTTGCTAAGTATTTGGGGTGGGGGGAAGAATTAAAGTACTACAAAGCTCAGAGCGCTAAAGGAACTAAAATTATACCTAGAAACCAACCATGTGATTTGTTCTAGGTTTTTCCTCACGGTTCCATTCCACTTACATACCTGGTTTTTGGTCTAGGCAGGGAGAAAGAATTCGCTAGCTGGGTTTTCTGAGGTCCACTGATGTGCAGAAATGAAAACTATAGGTAACACAGCTCAACTGGTGATTAGTTTAAGCATCCAGGTTACAAAGATGACAAGGAAGGAAAATGGCAAACGTTCTAACTAGAAGAGGGACAAGAAAACAGGTATCCTGGGGGAGCTTGGCCTACCATTGGGTCAGTCATTCTGGAAAACTATTGGGAATCATGGACAAAAAGTCACTAAGTCACTGGAAGTCTTGAGTATCCTTTGACCCAGTTTTACCACTCATATGCCTATAACCCCAAAGAGAACAAAGAAAAAGGAAAAGGGTACATATATACACAGATTTTTCTAGCAGCTCTTTTCAGCATAGGCAGAATTTAGAAGTAAGGGGGTACCCTTCTACTGGGGCAAATGTAATAGAATGTTATTGTGTCATTAAAAAAATGAAATTTTAGTTTCAGGAAAAACTGGAAAGACCTCTATGAACTGATGCAGAGCTAAGTGAGCAGAGATAGGAGAACAATTGCTACAATGCCCCCATTACAGAAAAAAAAAATCAACTTTGGAAGGCCTTAGAACTCTGATCCAGGCTGAGATAAGGCTGGCAGTCCAGAGGAGCTAAGAGGAAATCTACCACTCCCCCGCCTGCCAGAAAGGGGATGCGCCATAGAGATATTTGGGGGCATGGCCAATGAGGAAAATCGTTTTTTTCTGGACCACCTGAGTTTAAGGTGAGGGTTTTTTCTTTTCTTTTTTTTTTTAGAGAGTGTGAGGTACAGATTACAAATGCATGTAAAATAAGTAAATACACTTTAAAATAATTTTTAAAGCAGCCAGGGTGATCCCAAGGCTACAATTCTGTCAGTATGGTTGGTGTAGTGAATTGGGCACTGGATTTATAGTCAGAAAAACCAGAATTCGCATCCGGCCTTATACACTTAGTAGCTACATGATGGTGGGCAAATCACTTCACCTTTCTGATTGTCTATTTCCTTTAAAATGAAGGTGTTCAATTGACGAATAAATTATGATATATGAATGTAATGGAATATTAGTGTATCATAAGAAAGGCTGAAAGAGATACTCCTGGGTCATATAAATTGTCTCCAAGTGAATTGGACAGAACCAGAACAATTTCTATAGGGAGAGCTATGTTTGAAAAACAAACAACTTTGAAAGACCTGAGGGCTCTGATCAATGCAATGAACACTTTAAAACAGAAGGAATTAATTAGTTAATTAGTGAATGAAATTAAATGAGTGGGTTGAACTAGGTGCCCTCTAGGGTCTCCTCCAGTTTTAAAACTACATGTTCTAAATCCTACACGTGACCTTGGCCAAGTCACTAGCCTCTCCCTCCCAGCCTCAGTTTCTTTCTCTGGCCTTCTGAAGTCCCATCTGCTCCACGTGTCTATCCAAAGTGGCTACGACACTTCTCATCTGACCTCACATACTAAAGAAGGTAGGGCCCTCACAGGTCTCTGCTTGTGGAACTCCTTCTCATCCTTAAAATCCACCTCAAATATCTCCTCCTCCAGGAAGTCTGCTCTTAGGCCTTAGTACAGCTTCCGGCTCTCCTCTAGGATATATCTCCCTGATCTCCTGGAGATACTATTTTGCACTTTGCTAATGCCTGTTGATTATGTGAGTGTGTGCCTTATTTCCCTAGGAGTCTAGAAGTTCTGGGCAAGGATACACTTTTTCATATTAAAACTTTATTTTCCCCTCGCGTCCAAGGTGTTCAGTGAGTGTTTACTGAATTCACAGGTTCTATTTCCATCCCTCCAAGATGGGACCCTCAGCAACCATGAGGGCATATTAAGGATCAGGTTCACCCACCTGCATGTCACCCTTGGTATCAAATATTAGGGTTTGTGGCTAGTTAGTGCTGTTGGTGAGACCAACGCTGTAGGCCCATTTAGGATTATTCCAAGCCTTGGCTTCAGCTTTCCCCTACCCACCAGGGTATGGAGTCAGAAAGAACTAGATCTGGAACTGCAAGGCCAGCCAGTCCATTTCCTCATTTTACAGTAACTGAGGCTCAGGAAGGGGAAAGGACTTGTTCAAAGTCCCACAGGAGCCAGGTCCTTGGAATCCAAATCCAGGGCTCATGCCATGTGGTCTTGACCTCTTCATTCTAGCTGTTTGAAAAGAAATGAGCCTTTCCACAAGGTGACTCATTCTTCTTTCATCAGCACTCTAATTTAGGACCTGTTTAGTTTGATAGGCACTTTCAATGCCCAATCCTGATGTTTCTTGCTTGATGCAACTCCAAGAGCTCTTCATACTGTCTATACCTTCCCTAACGAGAGAAGCAGAAGAAACGTAGGGTTCCAAGTCCCATTTCACATATGGGAAAACTGAGGCCCTCCCCTTCAACCTAAAACAATCCATATTTATTTACATTTCAGACATCTCTAATAAGAACCCACATCCTGTTCTGACTGGTCCTTGAACAATAGAAATCTAGTCTGTCACCAAGGACAAAATCAAAACTTTAATCTATCCATAAGCATTGATTAAATCACTTTCCCTCCTTGGGCCTCAGTTTTCTCCACTGTAAAACGAGGAAGTAGACTAAACAGCCTCTGAGGTCCCCCTTTACAGCTCAAGATCTAAAATCTTGTGTGTGATGTTGGTTAAATTACTTTCCCTTCCTGGGTCATGGTTTCCTCTTCTGTAAAATGGGCCTCCAAGGTCCCAAACCACGTTAGCACTCAAATTCGATGGCCCTTTTGAGCTTATAATCTATTAGCAGAGCCTTTAAGAGGCCACAAGAAGGTAGTTAAGGAGGGACTCCAAGGAGGCCTATATTCAGATAAGAACAAACAGATTTGAGATGTCACATTGAAGATGTATATCCTATGGCTAGGTAGGGTTAGGTGCAAGTATAGGTATGAGAGGCAGCAAACTGTGGAAACCATGGGTTCAGTTCCTGCCTCTGACACACACTGGCTGGGAGATGGATGCCAGGGTAATCACTTCCCCTCTTGGTGACCCTGAGCAACTCTCCAAGGCTACAAGATGCAGAGCAGTTACTGCCTTGCATTGGTCGAGGGAGTTTCCATGCCAGGGATTCCCTATATTAATGAGACCTCAGGGAAAGGAAGGAAGTAAGGAAGGAGAGAAAGGAAAGAGAGAAAGAGAGAGAGAGTAAGGAAGGAAAAAAGAAATAAAGGAAAGAAGGCAGGGAGAAGGGGGAGAAAGGAGGGAAGGAAGAAAGAAAGGGAGGAAGGGGGAGAGAGAGGAAGGAAGAAAGAAAGGAAAAAAGAAAGGAAGGAAGGAAAGGAGGGAGGGAGGGAAAGAGGAAGAAAGGAAGGAAGGAAAGAAAGAAAGAAAAAGAAGAAAGAAAAAGAAAGAAGAATGGAGGAGGGGAGGGAAGGAGAGGAAAGATTAAAGATGACTATCCCTAAGAAAGTTCTAGATCCTAGCCACTTACTAGAATGGGACAAACTGTCAATAAATCAAAGGTCTCTCCTCAATAAAGATTTATTAGTTCGTTATAATGAGAAGGCACTTTGCACTAAGAACAGTGGATCTGAAAACATCATCTCCCTGCTCTCCAGCTGGAAGGGACCTCAGTATTATACAGATGAGGAACCGTGGGCCTAAGGAGTGGAAATGATTTGCCCAGGGTCGCCCAATGGTAAGTAGCAGATCAGGATCCTCTGTTGCCAAATCCAGCTCTTTCAGAGGATGTGGGTTCAAATCCAGACTCTGTTCCTTACAATGTGAGCAAGTCCTTTCCTGTCTCAGCAATTCAGTTTCCCTATCAGCTGAGTGGATAGAGAGCAGGACTTGAAATCTGGAAGACCTAAATTCAAATGTGACCTCAGAGACTTAGCCATGTGACCCTGGACATACACTTAACCTGTCTGCCTCAGTTTCCTCATCTATAAAATGGGGATAATAAAAGCACCGACCTCTTAAGGTGGCAAGGATAAAGTGAAATATTTATAACGTGTTTTGCAAACCTTAAAGCACCATATAAATGCTTTACTGTTACTATTCTCATTTAGTACAGTGGTAGGAAAATAAAGGGATTGGCTACCATTATACAGTAGAAATATCTATCTACACGTATGTGTATACACACACACACACACACACACACACACACACACACAATAGAAATAACTGAACGGTCTTAATTGGTGAATTGGTCCTGGGACAAAATGCTCAAATAGCCAATGTAGTTCTGTTAACCACTTTGTCTTTTTTGCTTTAAACTGGTTAATGGAGAGGCCAACTTTCCCAGGCCTGATAAAATCTGGCATTTGCAAACAGCATGAGGTGGGAAGCCTCTCCAAGCCTGGCTGGGTCAGGCTGCCCGCTGAGGCGAGGGCAACTTGCTCTCATTCCTGGGCTCCTATCACAGGCTACCACACTTGGGACAGCCGACACCTGTCCAGGATCAAGAGCCTGAAGGAGCCACCCTTACTAGCCTGGGAAGTACTACATTACACAGCTAAATCCAATCAGGCTGCTCGGGCCCAAGGTTAGTAGTCATCTAGTCTTTCAAGAGATGCCAGGGTTGATCTGATACACAGCTATTCAGAGGGGAAAAATGCTTAAAACTGTGACACAGATAGATGTAATGAGCAAAATAGCCTTCAAAGTGTAAAGCAGTGTCTGTATTTCAATGCCAAAAGCACAAATGAAGACCAAACAGAAGGAAAAGCTGCAGAGCTTTACCTGAACAAATTATCAACAGAGGAGAGGTGGAAGGAGGGGAGGGGACACTCACCTCTCCTTCCCTCCCTCCCATTCTTTAAAAAAAAAATAAAAGGAAAGGAAAAAACAAGAACAAAAGAAAAAGAAAAACATGTGTTTTACCTTGTGATTTTGGGCCTCTAGAAAAGACTGTGGGCTCTGCCACACCCAATCAGTTTCTCTCTGTTCAGTTACAATCAGTTAGGAATAGAAACTGGTGGTCTTTGGGATTGAGCAACAAAGAATGACAGAGTATTGGAGCCGAAAGGGAGGCCCTTAGAGCTTATAATGTTGGCCCTGGTAGGAGATTAGGGATACTCTAGTCTAACCCTGACATCTGACAGGCTACAGTTCCCAGAAGGACCAGAGAGCATTATTGTGGTCCAATCTCAAAATCCCAGCTGTCACAATCAACCAGAGCGTGCCGATTTGTTTCGAAGGTTTGAAAATAGGTTTTGGTATAGATCATGCATGCTCAGCAGTGGCCAAGTGACTAGGAAGACCTGCCTCTCACGTAAACTGCTTACCTGAGGTGGGTCTTGGGCCCTCATCCTCACTGGGAACTAAGATTCACCCAATTGTTAACCTGTATTGGGCAAAGGAGTTTCCTCACCAAGAGATTCTTAGATTGACAAAATCACAGACACTCCCCCCCCCCAAAAAAAAAGGTCACATCTATGTTAAAAAAGCATTTAGCCAAGAAAATAAAACCTGCATTCCAAAGGTAATGTATATGGGGAAGCAGTCAGAGGTGTATGTTCCACAGGGCAAAGGCAGCAGTACCCTACTCCACGCCTGCACATTTTTTTAAAATGTTCCTCTACAAACAAGATTCAAGTTTCTCCTAGACTGCACCATGCGACTACAGAGAGAAGCCAGGCTGGAAGTCAATCTTTTCAGGCTGTCAAGCGCCCCTTGAACCACATGGGAAGAACACCTATGTGCTGAGACTTGGACAAACCTGAACCATTTTAACCAGAGGGCAGCTCACCTGCCAAGGAAGAAAAGCCCTGCTCCTGAGAATTCAAACTCCTGGCCCAGAGGAACTCAACGGTCTCACTTCCACAAAAACTCGGAAAGTGCTGCCTGTTATAAAAAGCCTACTAGTCAATTGAAGTGGGGAGTGGGGGGGGGGTGTTGGTCAATGAGCTCTCTATGATTAACTAATACACATGGGGGAAGAATAGTCTAAGACCACTCTTCTTCCTCCCCACCCTGCCTTCCAGGTCCCCAGCTGGGCTAGTTTACAAAATGAAACTTCCAATTACAGCTTATTTTCAAGACGAGTTAAAATCTTGCCCTTTACATCAAGCTAAGTCACGAAGGCATCGAGCTGACACCACACCACCACCACCACCACCAACCCCCCCACACTTCCAAATGCCCCCACCCAAAGCCCTAGCTGTCAAACCACCTCACCCTACCTCTACTGATTTTACCTGGCTAGACTCAGTTGCCCTCCTGGGTGAACCACAAGGAAATCAACAAAGGCCTGGTAAATTCAGCCAGAGTACCCCTCTGCCAAAGCTCCCTTCGATTCATTTTGTTTCTGTGTTGTTGGGGTTTTTTTTTTTCTATTAAAACCACATGCTGAGCTCACTGGAATACAGTCACCTGGAGCCTCTCTCCATTCTTCCGCAGAGACAGTTTTAAAAAGTATCTTGGGAGGCTCCTTGTGAGTCTTAAGAGTTAGACCAAACTGCTTGGGTTACCAAAATCCTGCCCCACCCATATCACCACAGAGCGCTAAGCACTAGCTATGGCTTTAGAACACACATTGGTGGAGATACCTGGCCACTTTTAGCCCAATACCTTCCATCCTCAATTTTCCCCAGTGCTACCAAAAGCCCCAAAGTAGAGATGAAGCTCTCTCTTTGCCTTCCGCCAATCTGAACCTTTTCAGGTGGGGAGAAGAGGAAAGAAGGAGAGAAGAAAGAGAAGGAAAGAGAGGATAGAGAAGAGAGAGAGAGAGACAGAGAGAGAGACAGAGAGAAGGGCATATTCTGAGATTAAAATTTTAGAGTCGATTTCTCAGAAATGGCTCCTTTTCAACAAGACCAAAGCTAGATGATTTGGCCCCAATTCTTTGCTGCCCCATGGGCAGGTCTATGGAAGGTGGTTAGGATCTTGCCCCCTCCACCAGTGACCTCCAAAGCAGATCTCAGGTATGGTGAAAACACTCCTGCACTTTCTCCAAATCCTCCTTCATCCTCCACTTCACTGCTGGGAATATTGACCAAACTAGGGTACCTGGAAGTATTCAAGGTTTTTCTAACCTAGAGCCTGTTTCCATTAGGACCAGGATGGGCACAGGATAGATATGCAAACCGAGTCCTTTCCCAATGCCTAACAGGAAGAGCTTTTGTTCTGAGCAAGGCTACAGATCCCTGAACAAATCCCTGGACAGACGACTGCTTTCCTGCCATTAACTGTAAATCAAAGAAAAAGCTAACCAGTCTGGGGCATGAGCCATGTTAAGCCCCAGACAACACGGGAGAGTTTAGTTTTAGAATCATTACTACAAGAGTACCCTCTTATCCTAGATATTTTTTTAAAATTTATTTTGTTTTCCCGGAGCTAAAAACTGGTAGAAACGATCCTGGAAAGATTCTAACGTTACCTAGTAAATTTGTTCTCATTAAGATGGGGGGGGGGGAGGGCTCTAGAGGGGATGAAATCACACACTTAAGGCAAAAAAAAAAATGATTCAAGGCTCCCTGTAATTAATTGACTGCTGAGGTCTCTTACAACAAAGTGAATTAACTGTCCCGAAATATATCAGTCCAAACCTATCCAAAGTCAGGCCTAGTGAAAACTGTTTCCCACTCAACACTCCCCACCCCCACCCCCCAAAATCAACAATTTTAAGGAAACAACTGTATTCTTCTTTCCCTTAATGCCGTCCAAACAGAGCCACCAATAAAGACAACGGCAGTAATGCAAAGAGCAAAGCCGAAGTTGTCAGATTCCCATAAGGAAAGCCTGGAGAAAAAACACTAGGCTTTAGAAACCCAAATATGCAATAAGGACCAAGAGCTTAAAAGTAATCACTCAAGCGGGTCCGAAGATCCCCAGACCATGTCTCCTTTTTATCTGTGTCCACCTGCCTTCCCAGACAGGGCCTTAAAAATTCTGGGTTTGGAGGTAATTTTTCTAAAACCAGGTGGTTGATGCCCAATGTGCCAGGGAATAAGGGAACTCTGTGGTGGGGAGGCAGAGACCATAGAATAAGGCAACTCCCCCGAGGTAGTTGGGGGGGGGGCGCAGAGGCAAATTTTGGATGCCCTATGGCAGTTTAAGGTACCTTATTAAGGCACTCCATTGCTCCCCCACCCCTAAATCTGGCCCCTAGCCTTACCCCAGGGGGATTTTTCACTTGCCGACTGCAAGATGAAATGAAGGGAACCTCCGGACTTGGGTTGGGGGGTGGGGTGGCAGATGCAACATTTGGAAGGAGAGGAAATGCCTGGCTTCACAGGTGATTCAGGAGAGATTACAAAGCCTTCTCTGAATCACTGACACCATCAAGAAGAAATCAACAATAGTCATCCTAAAGGACCATTTCTCGCTTTGTCAGGACCAAGGAAACCGAGAAGCAACGGGGATTTTCTAAGATCCAAAGCGTGGACAGAGGGGACAAATAACACCTTCCACAGACACGGAACCGGGCCACCCGCTTCCTCTAACTGATTCGAGGAGGGAGTGTCGAGATAAAGTTCTCCCCGTTTTGAGGGTCAAGTTTGCCTTTTCTTAAAAATTAAAAATAAACAAACAAACCAATGAACCCCAAAGCTCCCTAGGAAGCTTCCCTCAGCCATTCTTTCTACCGGGAAGGCCCCCACACCCCTTAATCCTGTGTGTACACCAGGCGGGAGGGTACATTTGGGCATTGACCATCTGCCGAGCCTTTCCAATTCCCGCTTGGCAAGTTGAGTGAGGAGCCAGCCCGCCGGCTTGAGCAGCGATGGGGTGGGCTCCAGGCTTTGTCAGCCGTCTGCAGGGGGAAACCCGGAGGGAAGCGGGAAAATGGCACTTTCCCTTTACCAGTCCAGCACTTTTGTTTACCTTTTCAGGGAAGGAGGAAGGAGGCTGTGGGGCTAAGGAAAAGAAGGACGAGACGCTAACGGGCATAGTCCCCAATCTCGATTTCTGCGGGCCTCTCAGACCACAAGCAAGGTTCTGCGGGGATCGGGAGGAGCCGGCCAGGCCGCCCCCGCAGCAAGAAAGGAGAAGGGCCAGGCACTCTGTGGGGTCTTGAGGAGATTTTGAACCTGGGAAGGGGCTGCTTTGGGTAGCCGGAGAGGGAGGGATGTGCACAGGTGCCCTTCTACAACCCCTCCTACACAGAGTAGAGAGGACAGTCGGAGTTGCCCAGTGACATGGATAGATCAGAGCCTCGAGGCTGAGTGACCCTTAAAGGGAGCTACAAGATTGGGGTGCTAGGCAAATCCTGCAACTAGCAGCCTCTTCCCCGGGAGAGGAAGCTGTATGTGCCAGCTGGCGTGTGGGTGAGTGAACGAGTGAGGGGGGGGGGGGTATGGGTGTGGTGGTGAAGACAGGCACGGCCGAGGGGTTGCCACAGAGTCCGGAGGCCTGCTGTCTTGGGGGGGGGGGGGGCGTAAAAGGATGGAAGGAAGGGAGCGAGCCCCTCAGGTTTCACTTACCGCATGTCTCCGTAGGCCCCCGAGTAGCCCTCCATCCAAGGACCCAGCTCGCTCTTGACACAGCCCGGGGCTGCATAGGGCACCCTGCTCACCACGCCGCCGGGGTACCACACCTCGGGAGGAGGGAAGTCGGTCTCCTGGCCCGCCAGCCCCTGAGCTGCCCGGTAGCCATAGGGGGCTACGGGAGCTGCCTCGCTGGCTGCGGCGGCGCCACCGCACGGCCCATAGAGCTGGCCCTCCTCGGAGGCGAACAGAGTATGCCAGGAGGAGGAAGAGGACGAGGAGGAGGAGGAAGACGAGGCAGCCGCAGACTGCGAGCCCGAACCTGGGCCCACAGAGGCGGCAGCCGCGGCCGCCGCGGCGCCCCCACTGTGGGCCAGGCTGGCCAGGTCCCCGTAGCGGCACTGAGCGGCGGCAGCGGCCCAAGCGCTACCGTAATCCAGCGGGTTCTCCAACTTGATGCGGGCGTGCGGGTGGTGTGCAGGCGGGGGAGGGGGCGGCCCGGCCAGGGTCAGCTGAAAGTTGTAGTAATCGCGGCTCTGGTAGGTGGTCGCTTCGTCGAAGGAGCCGGCTTTGTAGAGGGTCAGAGTGGACGGCATGTCAAGCGGACCGGCGCCTGCAGCCTCACCGCTGCCGCCGCCGCCGCCGCCACCACCGCCGCCGCTGCCCCCGCAGCAGCCCAGGCTCTCACCGTCCAGTGCCTTGGCGTAGCTGCCCTTGAAGGCAGGGTAGTCGGCGGCTTCTTCGGCGCCCTTGGCCGAGCCGTCGTCCAGCAGCGAGCCCTTGCAGTCGGCCAGGGGGGCGCAGGGAGGCGCGGGGCGCGACGCCGACGGGCCCCCCAGCAGCTGGGCGTACATGCAGTCCCCGCGCAGCTGCTCGCTAGGGCTCAGGTGCTCGAGAGCTTCCACGCCTAAGCCCATGGACACGGACACGGCCTTGCACAGCTCCTTGGCACTGTCCGAGATGGTCGAGGTGCCCCCCAGGTAGTTGTCTTTGGAGGAAGCGGAGCCCCCGGCTCCTTCCCGCGCCCGGCTGCCGCTGCCTGCATCAGCCACCGCCGCTGCCTCCTGCTGCCGCTGCAGGAGCTGCATGGTACCGGCCTCGGCCAGAATGTCCTTCAGGTCGGTGGAGCAGCTGCTCAAGCCCGGAAAGCTGGGGCCCAGCAGGGACAAAGTGGACGGGGCAGCTGAGTCATCGTCGTCTGGCGCTGCCGCCGCCACCGCCACCGGCTGCTGCAGCCCCTTGCCGCCGGCCGCAGTCGGTCCGGGCTCCGGGACGCAGCCGTTCTCCGAGCGGCTCTCGGCCGAAGGCGGTGGCTGGGAAGGCTGAGACTGAGAGTCCTCCTCCAGAGCCAGGTAGCCGGCCGGGCCTCGGCTCGGGGTAGGGGGCGAGCCATCGTCGGGCGCCTGCTGCTGGGCTGGTGGCTGCGGCTGCCGGGGGCTGGTTTGCTGTTGCTGAGGCTGTTGGGGCGCCTGCTGCTGCTGGTGGTGCTGGTGCTGGTGGTGGTGGTGGTGGTGCTGCTGCTGCTGCTGCTGCTGCTGCAGGAGACGGGCGCCGGGGGGTGCTGCGCCCGCGGGTGCACTGGGGTGCCGAGCGCCCGGGTTCTGGATCACTTCGCGCACGCTCTGGAACAGGTTCTGGAACGCTCCCCGAAAGGTTTTGGCCGGGGGCCGGGGGTAGACCCTCCCTAAGCCCAGCTGCACCTCCATGGTCTCAGCTGCTCTGGGGCTCCTTTGGCCGGCCCTCCCCCCCCCGGCCCAGCACGGCTGCTCTGGGGCTAGCTCGGTTCGCAGAGTTCTTCAGCGGGCGCCTCTGCGGCGGCGGCGGCGACTACTGCCCACCTGCGGGAAGCTCCAGGGGAGGAAACTTGGAGAAGCCACCATGCACGAGCCCGAAAAAGTCTGGTGCGGAGCCCGCGCGGCGGCCAGAAATAGCTCTGGCTGTTTGAGTGTGTGTGCGTGTGCGTGTGTGTGTGTCTGTGAGGTTCTTCCCCCCGGGTGCACGCGGGGGACTCCCGAGTCTGCCCTCGTCAGCAGACAGTCCCTGGGCACTTGGTTGTATGCAAGATATGCTCAGTTATTTCAGAAGCAAAACAAAAACACGCCCCCTCCCCTGCACACGCAGGCACCCCCCCCCAAAAGAAGCCCCAAGGCCCCCCAGGTGCCTGGCAAAGTCTGAGCCCACGGAAGCAGGTGCCAGGCAGAGCTGGCTCTCTACACTACTGGAGCGAACCGAGGCTGCTGGCTCATCTTTTGATCTCTGGCCCCGAACTCCCGGGGTGAAGGGGCAGAGGGAGGAGGCGAGGCGGGGAGGAGGCGAGGCCAGGCGACGCTGTAGGGGAGGGGGGGAAACGAGGAAGAGGGGGAGGGGTTCTGAGCGGGAGGGGGACTGCCCTGCGCCGGCCGGCGGGCTGGCTAGCGAAGTCCCGGGTTGGGTCCCCGGGCTAGGCTCGCGGTGTCCAGGCGCACGGCTCCCGCTCCGGCTCGGGCTGCGCTGCAGCCGTGCAGCTCGCTTGCCCCCTCGGCGCTCGCGCTCTCTGCCTCCTTTCTTTCCTTCTTTCCTTCCTTCCTTCCTTCCTTCCTTCCTTCCTTCCTTCCTTCCTTCCCTCCTTCCTTCCTTCCTTCCTTCCCTCGCTCCTCACTCGCAGCCAAAGGGAGTTACCTCTCTGCAAACTCGGGCTGGGGGCGGCCGCCGGCAGAGGTGACCGGGCGCTCACAGCGGGGAGGAGGGGGCGGTGGCTTGGGCGGGGGTTGGCGGGGGGAGCACCGAGCCTGCCGCCGGCCCTCCTTCCTCAGCACTTTGCTCGCTTCCTCCGAGGTCTCCGACGCTTTGCACAAACTTCACCGAAGAGGAAAGGGCAGCTCCCGGGCGTCGCCGCCGCCGCCGCCGCTCTGCAAGAGGCGTTGGCCGAGACCGGAGCAGGGTGGAGGGGAGGGGACGGGGCGGGCGTGGGAGGGGGAGGGGGGAGGTGGTGGAAGAAGCGACGGTCCGCGGCCCCCCGTGCGCCTGCCTTGCCGGATCCCGCCTGGCCTGGGCGGCTCGGGTGGGCTCACTTGCCTGCCTCACCCCGGGTTTGCTTTTCTGCTAGCTGCAGCCGCTCCTTTCTCTCTTCCTTCTCTTCCTCTCCTCTTCCTCCTCCTCCTCCGTCTCTTCTTCTTTTTCCTTTTCCTCCTCCTCCTCTTCCTCCCCCCTCCTCCTCCTCTCTCCTCCTCCTCCTCCTTTTTCTAGTCACCGGGCACGCTGGCTCCCCAGGATCTCAGAGGGGGCGCGGGGAGGTTGGGAGCAAATGCAACAGTTTGTTAGCCGGGTTCCGCCCCCGCCCGGCCGGCCTCCCTCTCCTCTCCTCCCCTCGCCTCCTTCTAGTCTCTCCTCCCCTCCCGAACACAAAGACTGAGATACAGGGGAGACAAGTGCTAGCCGCGACCCCTGGCCCTCTGACCTCCTTCGCTCTAGTCTTCCTCCTTATAGGCTGGGGACTGGGGGTTGGAGGGAGGGTGGGATGTGGTTCCGGGAGGGTGCTGCAGTCTCGGAGGGACCCGAGGATAAACCTCTGCTTTGGCCGAGGCTGGGGGACTGGGAGTGCAAATCTGGCCGCTCCACTCGGGACCTCTGCCTCCCACGCTTTCCGACCCCGAGGCCTGCAAGCCTTTGGCCTTGCTATTTGAACTGAGCTGGTGGGGGGGGTGGGGAGAAGCAAGCGAAAGTCCAATAAGCTGGAACACTCTTCCTGGAACCCGTGAGATACACAACATGTGGCTGGATTGAACCTCAGTGAGAGGGTCCTCCTCTCCTGAGAAGCGAGGGTTAGGCTCTTGAGCTCTCCCCCATCCCCTCTCCAAACTACGCTTAGACAAACGCCCGTAAGTGCGAAGCATGCAAGGACACGAAGACTGAATGATAATAATGATGGTGATGATAATTTCCTTATCTATAGGGCTTTACCACTTCCAAAGGACTTTCCTATAACTATCCCCATTTTATAGGTGAGGAAATAGGCTCAGAGGGGCGAGATGCTTTCTCCAGGGTCACTGGCTTGATGCGTTGCTTTGGAACTCAGCTCTTCTGTTCCAAGAACCCTGCTCTCAAAAACAGCAAATATAGTATAAATCGACCAGCCCTCGGATTCCAAGCCGGGCTAGCCGGCTGATTTCAGAAAAGAGCTTTGCCGGAGCATGAGAACGTCCAGCATTCTTTCCAAAGTGCTTTCGTGTAAATCGAGTTCACTAATCACTGCCTCTCTAAGGACCAAAGCCCGCCTGTGGCAGTGGGCGAAAGGCAGGGAGTACCAACTACCACCCGCTTTTTCTAGGGGCTGAGACGTCTGTGTATCGGGTGGGGGAGGGATGCACAGCCAGTCTTGAAGCCAGCAGGGGGCCCTGGTCTTCATTATCTTTTACTCTCACTTTACCTCGGTGAAGGAAGCAGGATCTGGCTACCCCCCAGGGCAGTTGGGCATTTGTTCCAGGGCCTACTTTCCACTTTTTGCAGTTTTCCAGAGGGGAGGGCAGAGCACTGGACTGCTGCCCCTGGACCACTGCCTGAGGAGAAGACTGGCATCATGGGAATTTGCCTGTATTGCTCTGTGGAGGTGGATCAGTCAATTCAATTCAACAAACATTAGGAAGAGCCTATTCTGTGCCGAGCCCTGAAAATAGGGAAAGAAACAGTTTAGACAAGATCGAACTCCTGCCCTCATAGAGTGTGCAGTCCTTCCAGAAGATAATAAATAACCATAATAGACAATATTATCTGATGGCATTTCTGATAGCAGGGGATCTGGGAAGACTTCCCAGAAGAAGCAGCCATTTGAGCTAGGTATTAAAACAGCAAGAAATAGATGAGCTATGGCTTAGAGGAAGTGTGGTGGACATAGATTTAAAACTGGATCAGCACTTCAGAGGTCATCTGGTTCAACCTCTTCGTTTTACAAATGGACAGATGAAGGCCCAGAAAGGTCAGATGGACTTGGCCAGAATCACAGGTAGGGTCCCAGATCTAAAGGTGGAAGGAACTTTTGAGGCCACCAGGTCATTTTACAGGGAACAAAACTAAGGCACAGAGAGGTGAAGTAGTGCCCAGCATCACACACATAGATTACTTCAGTGTTCTAGGTTATTGGGAACCTATGCTCACGTTTTCCACCCTAGTGCTATGTAGGCTAGAATTGCTCATCCCCTAAGCAATGGGAATCTATAAAATACGGGGTTTGATTTTGCATTTTACATTGAGGAAGAATTACCAGGAAAAAAAAAAAAAGAATTACCAGGGGCTTTTCAGGTCCTAAAGAATGAGCTTCCCTCCCCTTAGATTGTAAGCCCCTTGAGGGCAGAGTGCCTTTTTTTAATTGATTATGTATTTTTAACATTCTGACAGGAACTGTCTTTTGCCGTTGTATCCTCAGCTGAGTGCACGATGCCTGGCACACAGTAGGTGCTTAACAGATGTTTATTGACTGACTGACTTGACCGAATCCATCCAGGGAACATTCCTTCAGTTGTTAGTGACTGTCACTGTCCAATGTGGCAAAACCTCACAGAGCCTCATTTGAGGCAGCAGGAGATACCAGCTTCATGGTACCTTAGAGATAATTGATTTAAACCTATTCATTTTCCAGAAGAGGAAATGAAAGCATAGAGACATCAGAGGCCTTTGCCCAGGCCACACAGCCAAGAGCCGAAGCTGAATTTGGATCCAGGCCTTCGAACTCCTAACCCAACGTGCTTATCTTGATGTCACTCAAATGATAATGTAGCCAGTTCTCAGTTATCCACTAAAATGGAGAGATGAGGAGTGTGTGGGGGGGGGCCAGGGCTGGGAGGGAGGGAAATTGAAGTGTCATTTGGACACTTACTTTACCCTCTGTCCTCAGCAAACCTATCAGGGACCACTGAGCTTCACATCTTTGCCTTTACGTGTCTCCTCTCCCACCCCCTCCCCCCAACTAGCAGACACACACACACACCCAAAGAGAGTAGAGTGCTCAGGAATAAAACAAAAAGGCAGTCAGGGAGCCAGAGGGGCTCTGAGGAGAAGCAAAATGTCAGGAGAAATCTATCAAGTGAGCACTCAGCCCTTGAGTAATTGACAGCCTATGCTTGCTAGTAGCCCCACTAGAAAATATCACCACCCCTGCCCCAATTTTCCCTGTTCATTGGGTCCCAGACCACTCCCATTAGTCCCTTAGGAACTACTCAGAAGAACCTTGAATGATATAAGCTGGAAGAGACATTAGAATGGAGAACATTGGAGCTGAATGGATAGGCATGGCAACTGGACCAACGGTTTCATTGACATAGGGAATTCCCAGTTAAGAAAACTCTTGCCCCAGTGCAAGTAACTACCTTCTCTGCAACTTCTGGCCTTAAAGGGTTGTCTTAGAGAGGGCATGCACTTACCCAGGGTCACACAGCCACTGTGGGCCAGAGGTGGGCCAGAAAAGGATAGAAGCAAGATGGCTCCATGATCTCACTTGGACTCAGAACCAGAAAGAATTTGGTTCAGATCTCACCCCAACTGGGACCAGACAGGTCACTAAAGCATTGCCCACATTATATGAACCCAGGAAAGAGCCTTGGTACTCATGGAATCCAACCCCTTTATTTAGCAAGTGAGGCAAGTGTGGGTGTTTTGTGTGTGTGTGTGTGTGTGTGTGTGTGTGTGTGTGTCTGTGTGTGTCTGTGTGTGTCTGTGTATGTCTGTGTGATTTGCCCAAACTCATCCAACTATATCTACAAATAAGTTATCCCCACCACACATTTGCACAGAGGCCCATTCTTTTTTATTCACCCCTCCTCCTCCCAACACACACACTCTTGCCTTAAAAGTGCCTGCTCTAGATGTATTGCATACAGTAGCATGCAACTGACCCAGAACTTGAGAACCCATTCATGCCAGCTGTGATGGCAGATTCCCACAGCATGGCATATGCTCACCTGGTTCGAAATTCCTCACGGGGAACCACATCCCAGGGAAGAAAGATTCCCTTTGCCTTTAAGCCTGCTACACATACACCCACCTGGCCCCAGTAAACATGCTGATGGGATATGCAGACACACTTCTCCAACATACACAATTGTCACTGGATTTCACATTCATTAAGGCCAAATGCTGTTCTCTGATAACAACATTGTTGTTGTTGAGTGACCCTTGAGGGTGTTAGATCTCAAGCCACCTCTGAGCTGTGGACTAAGAGCAAATCTTTTAACATCTCTACATCTCAGTTTTCTAATCCATGAAATAGGGGTAATTCTATAGTGCCTGCTTAAGAGTTGTGGTGAGGCTCCAATGCCATCATGTACACAAATCATTTTGCAAATGTTAAAACTATAATAAATATCACTATACAACACTCCATAAATAAGAATTAACTAGACACACATTTTTGTACATGGCGAACATGGAAATTTGCTTTGCTTGACTTCTGATAGCCATTACAAGTGTTTTGTTTTCTTCAGTTTAGGGGGGATATGAGGGATAAAATAAATGCTTGGGAATAGAAAAAAGTGATAAAAAGATTCAGGTAATTGTTAATATTGTAATTCTCCTAATAAACATCTTGGTGTTTGCAGGAAAGACAGGGCACCTTTGTTTTGGAAGGGGAACCATATAGCATCAACTTTATGTAAGGTCGAGGGGGAAGTGTTTGGAGCAGATGGTGAATCCCTGGTGACAAGGCTACAAATTGTTACTGTTTCTAAAAGAGAAAATAACAACTACCACCTTCTCTCTAATTGCTTCTGACAAGAAATTTGGCCCCTAAAATTAACCTGGTAGAGACAGTAGAATGTCACAGCTTGCAGAGACTTTAGAACAGGGAATTCCCAGATGGGAGGGACCTTAGAACATGGCATGTCAGAACTGGTAGAGACTTTAAAACATAGAACATCAGAGCTGGGAAGGCTATTAGAACAGAATGTCTTAAGTGGGTGGGACCTGAAAATGTGAGATGGCAGAGCTGGAAAGGGTCTTAGAACATAAAATAGAACAAGAACATGGATCTAAGAAGAGACTTCAGCTGGGTGGGACCTTAGAACATGGGACCTTATTTATTATGGTAATTTTTTTAAATTTATTTTTTTGTTTTCAACATTTACTTCCACAAGATTTTGAGTTCCAAATTTTCACCCCATCTCACCCCTCCCCCCACCCCAAGATGGCATGCATTCTGAATACCCTTCCCCTAGTCTGCCTTCCCTTCTATCTCTCCCCCCCTTCTCTTATCCCCTTCCCCTTCTATTTTCCTGTAGAGCAGGATGGATGTCTTTACCCCATTTCCTGTATTTCTTATTTCCCAGTTGCGTGTGAAAACATTTTTTTTAAACATGTGTTTTTAAAACTTTGGGTTCCAAATTTTCTCCCTTCCTCCCTCCCCACCCACCCTCATTGATAAGGCAAGCAACTAAATATAGGTTATATATGTGCAATTATGCAAGACACTTCCATAGTAGACATGCTGTGAAAAACTAACTCTATTTCCCTTAATCCTATCC
>NW_020954660.1:2310996-2422369 GCF_900497805.2 Vombatus ursinus | reverse complement strand
CTTGTCCCCTTCCCCCCCCCATTTTCCTGTAGGGTAAGACAGATTTCCATACCCGATTGAGTGTGTATGTTATTCCCTCCTTAAGTCAAATGCTATGAGAATAAGATTCACTCATTCCCTCTTGCCTTCCCCTGTTTCCCCTCCAGTGTAAGAGCCTTTTCTTTTCTGTTTTTTTTTTGTGAGATAATTTACCCCGTTCTACCTCTCCCTTTCTCCTTCTCCCAGTATAATCCTCTCTCACCCCTTAATTTTTTTCTCCAGATATGACCCCTTCATCTTCAGCTCACCTTGTGCCCTCTATCTATCTATCTATCTATGTATCTATCTATCTATATCTATATAGACGTACATATAATTTTCCCCCCCAACTACCCTAATATTGACAAAGGTCTCATGAGTTACAAATATCATCTTTCCATGCAGGAATGTAAACAGTTCAACCTTAATAAGTCTCTTATGATTTCTCTTTCCTGTTTACCTCTTCATGTTCCACTTGAGTCTTGTATTGGAAAGTCAAATTTTCTATTCAGCTCTGGTCTTTTCATCAAGAATGCTTGAAAGTCCTCTATTTCACTGAATTACCATTTTTTTCCCCTGTAGGATTATACTCAGTTTTGCTAGGTAGGTGATTCTTGGTTGTAATCCTATCTCCTTTGCCCTCCAGAATATTATATTCCATGTCCTGTGGTCCCTTAATGTAGAAGCAGCTAAATCCTGTGTTATCCTGATTGTGTTTCCACAATACTTGAATTGTTTCTTTCTGGCTGCTTGTAATATTTTCTCCTCGACCTGGGAACTCTGGAAATTGGCTACAATATTCCTGGTAGTTTTCCTTTGGGGATCTCTTTCAGGAGGAGATCGGTGGATTCTTTCCATTTCTATTTTGTCCCCTGGTTCTAAAATATCAGGGCAGTTTTCCTTGATCATTTCTTGAAAGATGATGTCTAGGCTCTTTTTTTGATCATGACTTTCAGATAGTCCAATAATTTTTCAATTCTCTCTCCTGGATCTATTTTCCAGGTCAGTTGTTTTTCCAATGAGATAGCTCACATTGTTTTCTAATTTTTCATTCTTTTGTATTTGTTGTACAGTGTCTTGATTTCTCATAAAGTCACTGGCTTCCAATTGCTCTATTCTAATTTTTAAGGAAGTATTTTCTTCAGTAATCTTTTGGACTTCCTTTTCCATTTGGCCAATTTTGCTTTTTAGGGCATTCTTCTCCTCATTGGCTTTTTGGACCTCTTTTGCCATTTGGGTTAGGCTATTTTTTAAGGTGTCATTTTCTTCAGTAATTTTTTGGGTCTCTTTTAGCAAGCTGTTGAGTTGTCTTTCATGATTTTCTTACATCACTCTCAGTTTTTCCTCTACTTCTCTTACTTGCTTCTCAAAATCCCCTTTGAGCTCTTCCAAGGCCTGGGACTGATTCATATTTTTCTTGGAGGCTTTGGATATAGGAGCTTTGACTTAGTTGTCTTCTTCTGGTTGTATGTTTTGATCTTCTTTGTCACCAAAGTAAGATAATATAGTCTGACTCTTTTTGTGCTGCTTACTCATGATCCTGGCCAATTACTTGAGTTTTAAACTCTTTGTTAAGGTAAAAGTCTGTTTCCAGTGTGGAGAATGTACTGTCCCAAGCTTCGGGGGTTTGTACAGCTGTTTTCAGAGATACTTCTAGGGACCTGAAAGTTTTCAGTTCTTCCAAGGTGCTATGATAAGGGGCGAGGTGTTTCATCTCCACAGCCACAACAAGCTCCACTGCACCAGCTTTCCTCCTCACCCCAGGATCGCCCCTTAGAACTGTGACCGAGATCCAAGCACCAGTAAAGCAAGAGATTCCTGCCTCAGCACTGGCAAAGAGATCCCTGCAATCCCCCTCTGATCAGCCACTTGATTCCCCCTCAGTCTGTGGGCCAGAAGCTCAGGAAGCAGCCGTTGCCGCAGAGGCTGCGCTCGGGACTTGTGGCTGAGACCTTGCTCTTTCTCTCACCGCAGTCACAGACTTTTCCCACTGACCTTCTTAGTTGTCTTTGGTGTTCATGGGTTGAGAAGTCTGGAAACTGCCACAGCTGCCCGCGATTGAGCCCTCTGAGGCCTACTCCAGGGTTGCTGTGACCTGCGCGCCCACGCCGAACTGTGCTCCTCTCCCCGCCCGGCGCGATATACCTTTCAGATCAACTATCCAGGCTGTCTTGGGCTGGAAATTTGTTTCACTCTGTCTTTTTGTGGGTTCTGCTGCTTTAGCATTCGTTTAGAGCCATTTTTTATAGGTATTTGGAGGGGTTTGGGGGGAGAGCTCAAACAAGTCACTGCTTTCCCTCGCCATCTTGGCTCCGCCCCCATGGGACCTTATTTAGCATAGTATATCAGAACTTAGAGAGTCTTCAGAACCTAGAACGTTAGATCTGGGAATGACTCTTAGAACAGAGAGTGTCAGAGCTGAGAAGGCCCTCAGAACAGAGGTGGCAAACACTCTGGGGCCATATGTGGCCCACAACACTCCTGAGTGCTACCCAAACCAGATGAAAATGTAAATGGGAAATATTTAAGAAAATAAATAAAATATAATAGAACATGGAAAATACTCATATGTGGTTTTCTAAGTCAATATGAGGCTGGAAGGGATCCTTATGTACTATTAGGTACTACATTTCTATTTGAATTTGACATTCTTGTCTTAGAACACAGACCATCAGAACAGGGAGGAATCTTAGAATAGAGAAGCCATGGACCTCAATCCCCTTATTGTACACATTTAGTTACTAGTGGAACCAAGTAACACCCTGCAAAAAACATAACTTGAGTCTGTTACAGAGCCTAGGCAATGGAGTTGGAATGACAAATTCTTGCTAGGAATTTCAGGGCCCTCTTTTCTGAACAAGAGAAGTTTCAACTCCCTACCTATCAAAGGCAGAATGAGCTGCCCTTTTGGAAAATATTGGCCATGAGATTTCTATGGACAGCATCTGCCTGCCTCTGTCTGGGAGTTTGGCTTCTGGGCTTACCTCACTTCTGTCTTTTTTTAAAAAATATATATATCTATTTATTTTTTTTTAAATTTCCCAGTTACATGTAAAAACAATTTTTAACATTCATTTTTAAAACTTTGAGTTCAAAATTCTCTCCTTTCTTCCCTCCTCACCCCACACCTTTCATTGAGAAGGTAAGCAGTTTGATATAGGTTATACACGTGTAGTCACCTCACTCTTGTCGTTCATGAAGGTTTGGGGTAGTTTCTTTTTTTTTTTTTTTTTGAAAAGAATGAGGCTTCAGCAATGAGTTGAGAAATGCAAATGGAAAGAAAAACCTTCGGCAGATGAGGGAGACAAATTGGCCCACTTCTCAGTGTATCAGCAGAGCTCTACTTTTAATGTATTCCAAAGTCCCTCCCCTTTGGCTAGAGCACTGAAGAATCAGCTTATAGGGGACTGCTTATATAGGTGTAAGGGTGAGATTTGACTGAGCATATCAGTCAAATCAACTGTCTCCATTTAAAGAAAGTGATACAAGGTAAGAACCTCTTTATTAAGCATTCATCCAATCGAAGATTTTAAACTAGGGGTTCTTAATCTGGGATCCAAGGACACACAAGGCAGGGTCTGTGATTTCAGGGGCTCCCTGAACTTAGATCGGATCCCCATGATTGAGCTTCCTACCATGAATGTCAGTTGATTATCAATAACTTAGCTTTTAGAAAGGGTTATTTACTGAAGTGCTACAGTAAGACAAAATGGTACCAAACATCCCCCGAAAAGTCCGTGGCATACTCATCTACCAAGATACTCAGGGGAATATACTGGGGAAAGCAGGCTCATGCTTCCAGGGCTCATGCCTCAATAAAAGTCCTCCTCTCTGATTTCTGGGGTACTCCAGGGGTTCCCCTTAGGCATAGCGTAGCTTCTCTACTGGGCTCCTTGTGGAGCCACCAATATGCCTTCCCAAATTGCAACCAGTCCATTCTCTGCTCCAGATGCAGATACTGCCACTAATGGCAGCTGTTCTGAGGGATGATGCTAAGATAACAATGGGACTATATAAAATCCTCTGGATGTTTGGAAGCTCAAAACGTCATCTCCCCAGCCAAGAAGGAGGCAGGCAGGAGACCCAGGACAAGATCAAAGAATCAAAGAATGTTGAATAAAATTTAGGAAACATTTAAATACCCTACTCACCCCACCCCATCCTGAAGGAGCTTGCCTCCTACTAATGTCAGAGCTAGAGAGGCCCTTTAGAACATAGAACACAGAATGTCACAGATGGATGCAACCTTAGAACATACTACAGAAAAAGCAGAGCTGGAAGGGTCCTTAGAATAGAGAATGTCCATTCTGGAAGGGACCTTAGAACATAGAACATTAAAGATGGAAGCAACCTTAGAATGTGGAATGTTATTGCTGGAGGAGAACTTAGGGAAAATAAAATCTAACCTTTTCACTTAATACTGAAGAATACTGCTGCTCGAAGCGAGGAAGGGACTTGCTCAATGCTACACAATACTTCCATGTCACATACAGGACTAGAACCATTTTTCCTGACTTTCTTTTAACCAAGGTTCTTTCTATGCTGTATCCAGGTATATATTGGTAAATATTTAACAACCAGCTCTCTGGAAATATATATGCCTGGTACATTTTTTCAGTTTCACCTGCATCATTCACATTTTCTCCATCCCTTTCTCAAGTCTGGACAAGGTAACAAAACAACCAATCACGCTTTGATATGTAGTGTTTGCCGATTTCCAAGGTGTAAATGAAACTGCAAATTCAACAACTGGCTCTTTGAGAGCCTGGCTGCATCCTTAATACACCAAACATGAGTTAACCTGCAACATAAGTGAATCAGATTTGTGGTCTGGAAAGGTAGTCCATGGAGGGGTGAGGGGAGAATCACAGGGAACATTGCTGACTCCTTTGGTGGGAGCAAAGAAACAAAGAAAAAGAGTGCCTGAAGCATTGTTGGGTTAAGTGACTTGCCTAGGGTCACACAGCCAGGATGTCAGAACTCGAACCCACAGCTCACTTTCCACAAGGCCAAGCTTCGAAAGTATATGAGGGGTGGGAAGGGAGAATGAGGCTCAGCTCCAATTTATTTATTATTAATTTTTACTTTTTGCTTTTTAGTGAGGCAATCAGGGTTAAGTGACTTGCCCAGGGTCACACAGCTAGTAAGTGTCATTTGTCTGAGGCCAGATTTGAACTCAGGTCTTCCTGACTCCAAAGCCGGAGTTCTATCTACTGCGCCACCTAGCTGCCTCCCAGCTCCAATTTATTTAGTGCTTCAGGTACTGCATTTGTAGTCAGAGGACCTGGGTTCAAATCTAGCCTCTCCCACCTGTATAGCCTTAGACAAGTCCCTTCCCTTCCTTGAGCCTCCCCTCTGTAAAATATGGAGCTATATAATCTCTTCTACTTCTAGACCTAGGCTCTCGCTTGGAGAGAGTTAAGTTAGGAAAACTTGAGTTCAAATCCAACTGCAGATGCTTATTAGCTGTGTGAGACCTTGGGCAAATTACTTAACTGGTTTCTTTTTTGCCTCAGTTTCCTCATCTCAAAAAGGGGGCTTATAATAGTGCCCACCTCCCAAGGTTGTTGTGAGGATCAAATGAGCCAACATATAGCTGTGTGACCCTGGGCAAGTCACTTAACCCCAACTGCCTCACCAAAAAAAAAAAAAGAGTTAACATAATATGAATCTGCAAACCTTAAAGCACTATGGAAATGCAAACTATTGTTCTCATTATTATGGATGACCTTGGATAAGTCCCTTTCACTCCCCAGGGCTCAGTTTCCTCCTTGGTAAAAGGAGGAGGTGGGACTAGATGATCTCTGAGTCTAGAGTCAAGAGCCTCAGTTCAAATCCAGTCTCAGATGCTACTTGTGTGAGACCCTAGGCAAGTCACTTAACTGCTTTTGTCCCTCAGTTTCTTCATTTCTAACATGGGGATAATAATTGTGCCCTACTCCCAAGGTTATTGTGAGGATCAAATGAGTTAACACAACGTAAATCACTTTGCAAACCTTAAGTTGGAACTATAGAAATTCAAACTATTGTTATTCGTGTTATTATTGCTATCATCATCCTTATGGGTGACCTTAGACAAGTCCCTTCCCCTCCCTGGGCCTCAGTTTCCTCTTCTGTGATATGAGGGGGAGCCCTTCTGAAGGCATTCCTCAGAAGGAATACCTTCTGAGATGCTTCTGGTCTTTTTTATGGTGTTTTGAAGGTTTGGATTTCTCAATTACAGATTCCAAGGGTAAAATTTGAGAAAAACTTTCAAAATGTTTCCAAAATTGATAATCAGATTATATGCGTCCTTTTCTGGGGTTAGGGTGGAAGTTGGTTGAGTAAATCAATCATCCCACCCTATTTAAATTAAATGAGAAAATACTACACTGGATACCCTAACCAGGGGAGACACATTTCAATCAACCAATGATGGGCTTCAGATTAAGTGGGAAAAAGTCTTTGTTTAACTGGATGAATTGCACAGATATAGCATTCAGGTGCTGTGCTAAGCACTTTACAAATATTATCTCATTTGACCCTCATAACAACCCTGGGAGGCTGAAGGAAACTGAGGCAGGAAGTGAGTAAGTGACTTATCCCGGGGTCACACAGCTAGTAAGTGCTTGAGGCACAATTTGAACTGGGGTCTTCCTAAACTGAGGCAGGAAGTGGTTAAATGACTTCACCCAGTTAGTAAATGTTTGAGGTAGGATTTGAACTCAGATCTTCCTAACTCTGGGCTCAGTGCTCTATCCACTGACCCACCTAGCTGCCTTGACTTCAAGTTAGGAAGACCTGAGTTGAAATCATGCCTCCTCTTACATCTGCTAGCTAGATGACTCTGACCAAGTTACCTAACTTCCATAAACCTCAGTTTCCCCATCTGTAAAATGGGGATAACACCTATGGTACAGGACTGTCAAATGAAGACCAGATGAGATGATGTAGGTGAAGTGTTTTGCCAACTTTAAAGCAACATGGAACTTTAAAGCAATTAACGGAGTCTAAAGAGAAGTGGACTGAGAGTAAGGAGACCATGAAATTACTGTTAAAATCCTGTGGATTATTTCTCTGAAAAGGGTGTGGGGGGTCTTAGTGGACTGCAGGCACAATGTGAGTCAGTCATGTGATATAACAGCCAAAACGCGCAATGAGATCTTGGGATGTGTGAAGAGAATTGTAGGGGAAAGGAAGCAAGGTGAGCGGGTTCAGCTGTCCTCAAGGCTGGTCAGGCCACATCTGGAATACAGTGGTCAGTTCTGGGGGCCCCAGTTTGGAAAGGGCACCAATAAGCTGGACAGTGTTCGGAGGAGGGCCGGCCACCAGAATGGCGAGGGCCCTCAGTCTCATGCCACTGGGACTAGCTGAAGAGAGAAGAGAAGGCTTAGCAGGGACATGTTAGGTGGATGTCTTGATGACGTTGAAGGAGCTGTAGGTGGGAGGGAATCAGACTTGTTTTCTCTGTCCCTAGAGGGCAGAACTTCCAGCCATTGCTAGAAGTTGCAAAGAGACTAGTTCGTGCTAGATGTCAGGAACAGTCTTCCTATAGGTGAGAGATGGCCCAAAGTGGATCAGGCTTCCTCTGAGGGATGTGGCTGGCAGGTTCTACCTCAGTGGAGGGCCTTCACGGAGAGGCTGGATGCCTGTTTGCTGGGGATGCTGGAGACAGGCTCACATATGGGATGCACAAGAGGTCCATCCGAACTCTGGGGTTCTGTGAAAACTTCTGCTGACCCCAGGGTCCCTTCCCCAAAACTCTGCATTCCCTGCCAAGGTCTGGCAAGATTGTTCTTGCCACAGAGAGATGAAACTGAGTGGCAGGCTTCCCTCGGTGAAGGTGGGCCCAGGTGGGAGAAGTCATGAGATCACCACCTGCAGCATGATACCCTCTTTCTTGGAGGTGACTGTGAGGTAGTTGCTGTCTCAGCCTTTTGGCAGCTTGGGCCCATCAGTAGCTCTGCTGAGGCAGGCTCCTATAGCGCTAGGATTAGGATCAGGAAACCTAGATTCTGGTCTTAGCTCTCTCTCATTCATTTTGACAAGTCACTCCATTTCTCTAAGCTACTTTTTCATCTGTAAAATGGGGTGGCTGGCCAATGTGTTCTCTAATGTCCCTTTCAGATTTAACATTTTAAGTTCTATATACCACGGCCTTTTCACCTCTGATATCCTATGATATACAATGGTATGATACGATATACTACTTCTAGCTTTAACTTCATATGTTTTTATGTTCTAAGGTCACTTCCAGTTCTGACATTCTCTGTTCTAAGGTTCTTCCCAGCTTTGACATTCTGTGTTCTAGGGTCCCTCTGGCTTTGACATTCTGTGTTCTAGGGTCCCTCTAGCTTTGACATTCTGTGTTCTAGGGCTCCTTCCAGCTCTGACATTCTGTGTTCTAGGGTTCCTTCCAGCTCTGACATTCTGTGTTCTAGGGTTCCTTCCAGCTCTGACATTCTGTGTTCTAGGATTCCTTCCGGCTCTGACATTCTGTGTACTAAGGTGTCTCCTGGCTCTGACACTCTGTTTTTATAATCTATGATTTCTTCCAGCTTTGACATTCTATAAGTCTATGTCTTCAGACAGGGAGCTTCTCAATTTAAGTGACATCAGTGGTGATGGGCAGTAAGGCTAAGGATTCCCAACAGTTGGCATGCATGGCAGAGTCCGTCCCCTTCTGGAAAAGTGGGGGCTGTGACCCAAGCCTCTGAGAATATGTCTCAGTGCCTCTTGGGATAATAGGTCACCCTTAGCTTGACCAGTTAAATGTTTGGACTCTGACTCACATAGTGGGAGTTAAAACTTTCTCACTTGTAAATTGAAAGATGTAGCAGTGAAATGAAAGGAGCTCTAGCTGTTGTAAAGTGGCGGGTTATTAAAAGGAACTCTTGACACTTTGCCTAAATAAATCACAAATAGTGCAACAATATTAGTCAGTTAAAAACTGTTACTTTCTTTAGTGAGATGATTCAAGCTTGTGTGTATTGGAATTGTGGATTATTATGACCAAAATCACACCGAAGTGCAAATGGCATTTTCCAAAGAACCGACATGATTATAGATTCCAAGAGTGACACAGGATGTGAACTCTGGTTCCCTTCCTTTGTCAACTCAACACAAAAGCTAAACTAAATCAGGTTTGAAATGCTGAGAAGCATTGGTGGTGGTGGAAGGAGCTCAGCATGTGGAAAGGGAGACCTGAGCTCCAGCCCTGGCATTGCCCACTGTCAGTGGTAACAACCACTGACTTTCCTACAAAGAAATCTCCCTCCCAGCATCCCTAGGAAGTATTATTATCCTCATTTTAGATATGCAGGAAATGCAGCCCAAAGTGAGAAATCACTTAAACAAATTCACACAGCAAGTGCCCACACTGGGACTCCAACCCAGGACTTTTCAATAGGAATTCAACATACTTTCCAGTAAAGCAGCAAGTATTAGACAGATGGTGCAAAGTGGAAGGGTTCCATGGTATGTAGTGCTAGACAAAGAACTGAGGGACCTGGGTTTGGATCTTGGCTCTGCTGCTGACTTGCCATGTGACTTGGGCAAATTACTCACCTTCTGTGGGCCTCTATTTCCTTGGCTCTCTACCATGAACTGAGGGGCTTTGAAGACATGGTCTCCAGTTCCAGCTCTGCTGTGTAATTTCACATCTTAACTAGGTAACCGTGCATAAGTCAACCCTCTACCTAGTTTCTTCATAGTTTCTTCATTTAAAAAACTGGGTAAAAGATAGGATTGTTATGAGCAGTAAATTATAGAATGTACTTAAAAGTCTTTGAAATTGGAAAGAGCAATGGAAATTTGAGTGTTAGTCATAGCAATGGGTTACCTCTCCCTGAAACAAAGGCCCATAGTTTTAAGGACATTCTTCTTCCAGTGATGTCATATGACCCAAAATCGTGGTATCCCACAGAACCCAAAGAATTTCTGTTCAAGGTCAGCCAAAGGGTAATGGGGAGGCCTATAATGGCTAGGAGGAGGCTACAATTGATCCTAAATTGAAAACTGTGCAAAGGAGAAGGCATGAAGGACCTTTTCCAAAAGATGGATCTTGGGGAAAGGAAGTTGGCCGATCAAGTGGTGAGAGAGAAGGATGTGATTCTTATTGGTGTCCTGGTGATGTCAACAGGTCTAGAGGAAGCCCCCTCAACCCTTCCCCAACATACACACAGTGGGTGGATTCCATAGGGAGAATTTACAAGTGAACATGGATAAGAGATGATTGGGGTAAGAGGGCAGAGTCATCAAGTATAGTTAGTTTCTAATTTCTTCCCTCCTTCTCCAATTATTTTATGTTGATTTTGCAGATATTTGCTTCTTGACCATAAGAACTGCCTCCTTTCTATATTAGTATCCCCAGTGCCTAGCACAGTGCCTGACTCATAGCAAGTGTTTAATAAATACTTGTTGAGTGAATAATTATCCACACTGATGAGACCCAGATCCATCAAAGTATTGTTGTTGGCAATAATAATAATAATAATAACAATAATGTAAATACGAAAGGAATCTGTGATTACTTCAGCATGAGGAACTCCTAGTGTGGGAATTCTCTCCAGTGATGCAATCAGCAACTGGTGTATTGCTTAGCAGATGTTAAGTGAATAAGTATCCACAATGAAGTATCCATCAAAGTACTATTGTTGTCAGTGATACTGATACTGATAATAATAATAATAATGATGATGATGATGATGGAGTTGCTTAAGGCACAGAAGTGGTTTGGTAAGTTGCCCATAGTCACATAGCTAGTAAGTACTAGAAGCAGAATTTGAACCCCTGTTTTCCCAACTCCAAGAGAAGCTTTCTATCCATTATGGCTACTATGGTAATGTTTATTGCTAATCATTATCATCAATGATCACTAATACTAATGAGTTCTATTTGTCAGCTCTCCTTAATTATTATTAGGCAGTCACTTGCTTCTCATACTAATGCATGTACAACTCTAGTACCCTGGGAAATTTACAAAGCTGTTAAAAGTAGCCTTTGTCATAGAGTAGAAACTGGGACAGAGATATGGAAATGAGCTGAATACAGTATCACAAACGGGTCCCAGGCCTACCATCTCATTCTAAGTGGAGGGACAGTACCATGTCTTTGTCCCTCTGCGGTTTCCCAAGGAGCTACTGGCTCCTCCTAGGAGCCCCTGCCCTGGAGGCATGCATTACAAAGCAAGTGGGGTCTGACATCAAGGCAAGTATCCTGGACAGGGGCCTGGGTTACAATCTGTAAGATATGTGTAACCCTATGGAACCTTAGCTCTCCTTAGTTTAAAGGAGAAAATTAGCCTGGATAATATGTAGTCAGCTCTCCAATCCTGGCATTCTGAAATGTTTGTAAATACTTGGAGGACTGGCTCACCAGACATGGTCCTTGGCTTTAGGATTTCTGGGTCCCTTGCAGGAAGGCTTGTCTCTCCTTGCCTGGTACAATCTCATTAGCACCTGAGTACTAAACCATTGATCAGATAGAAGGTGACTTGTATTGCCTGACCACTCATTCACTCCTCAAAAACCCACTGCTGTTTGTCTATTTGCAATAGTCAGGCTACTAAAACTGATCTTTTTAGGGAGACTGAATATAATAAAGGATCTGGGGTCAACTCTGAACCCTGTTTTACTCAGTGGTTATTCTTAGGGATCCCACTTGGGATTTTCTTGGCAGAGATACTGGAGTGGTTTGCCATTTCCTTCTCTAGCTCATTTTACAGATAAGGAAACTGAGGCAAACAAGGTTAAGGGACTTGCCCAGGATGACCCAGCTAGTAAGTGTCTGAGGCTGGATTTGAACTTGGGTCCTCCTGACTCCAGCCCAGGTATTCTATCTGCTATGGCACCACCTAGCTGCCCTCTGAACCCTGTTACTGATTACCTATGGTATGTTCAAAAAGTCTCAACCTCTTAGGGGCCCAGTTTCCTCCCTTATTGTTATGTGATGGGGTTAGATCTACTCCAAGACCTAGGATTCCATAATAATGATAATGATAATACTAATAGCTAGCATTTATATAATGTTTACTATGTGCCAGGCACTGTGCTAAGTGCTTTACAGATATCATCTCATTTAATTGTCACAACCCAAGGAGGTAGGTGCTGTTATTATCCCCATTTTACAGATAAGGAAACAGGCAAAATCCGATGACCTTATCTTAGTCCTCAGCCCAATGGTGTGCTGGAGTCAACTCATACTGGCTAGACAGCTAGCTTTAGGAGTGAATAGAGTGCTGGGCTTGTAGTCAGGAAGACCTGAGTTCAAATTCAGCCACGGACATTTACTAGTTGTGTGGCCCTGGATAATGCTCTTAACTTCTATTTTCCTCAGTTTCCTCATCTGTAAAATGGGGGTAATAATAGCACCTACCTGCCAGGGTTGTGGTGAGGGTCAAATGAGATAATGTTTGTAAAGGGCTTAGTGCAGTGCCTGGTACATAGGAGGTGCTTAACAAATGCTTGTTTCCTTCCTTCCTCTTGAGAGCTGATTGTTAAATTGTCAATGTGAATATTTACACCTCAGAAATATGCAAATGCTATGCATCAGGGCTTGATTTATTGTTTTGTTGATGGTTTAGACAATCAACAAAGTGAGGAAAAAAATTTTAATACTGAAGATTAAACTTAAAAGTGTGTTGGGCTTACTTTTTTGGGGGGAGAGCTAGAGCACTTCTGGTCCTCACATCCTTTGACCTCTCTTTAGTATTCAGCATCACTGATCCCCTTGGTCCTCCTGAAGACTCTTTTCTCCCTGGGATTCTTCAACAGTGCCCTATAATGTATCGGACCTTAGAGCTCATATAGAGCACAGCCCCATTAGCCTAGGACCTAGCTCTTCCTCTTGGAAACAGTCTAGGGGCTTCTGCTTTTTGGACCCAGGGCTTGCAACAGTTAGACTTTTATGATCATGTACCCTAACTAGAAGCACCAAATCTCCTGGACTCTGGCCAAATTCATTCATTCATTCATTCGTTTGGTTCCTTCGTTGGTTCCTTCCTTCCTTCATTGATTTGTTTGCTAATTCATTCATTCATTCATTCATTTGTTTGTTAATTCATTTGTTCATTCATTCTTTTCACTCATTTCATTCAACAAAAATTCCCTAAGTGTCTATTGTGTGAAAGGCCCTATACTGAGTGGTTGGGATTAAGACTCAGATCTCAAGGAGTTTAAAATCATAAGAGCTAGTGCTTATATAGCACTTCAGGGTTTGCAAAACACCTTATGTATTTTATTTCACTTGACCCTCCCTCACAACTCGGGGAAATAGGTGGTATTATTAGCCTGTTTTACAACTGAAGAAACTGAGGCACAGAGAGGTGAAGTAAACTTGTTCACACCACTAGGAAGTGTCTGAGGCAGGATTTGAATTCAGATCTTCCTGACAAATCCAGCACTCTCTATCTGCTGTACCACCTAGATTATAATCTATTGAGGGCAGAACAAATACACAAATAACCATGATACAAGGGAAAGTCAAATGACTACAAAGGAGATGGCCAGGCCAAGTCCTGTAAGCAGTTTAAGAAGGAGGAGATCAATTTCAGCTGGGAGGACCTAAGGTGCCTTCATGGAAATGGAAGGGGGATAGTGGGAAGAAGGGCATGTATTCCAGGCCCAAGAGGTGGTATGGCCCAAGATATGGACAAGAGAGGGAACAGAACAGGAATAAGGAACAGAGATGGATCCAATTTGGCTAAAAAAGGACCTTCTATGAAGGAAAGTAGCAATGATATAAGGCCTGACAGGTAGGCTAGACCTAGATTCCAGAGGGTACAGAATGGAGTGGAAACTAGCAAGACAAGATAGAAGTTATCAGCACTTTCTGATCCAAGGACCAGTGAAAGTTACCCGAGGTCTAATTAGGAGACTACTATAAGAGTTTAAATGAGAAGAGAGGATAGCCTGAACAAAGGCGACTGAAATGGGAGGTAGGAAGAGGGATGGATGCTAGATCTATGGGTAAGGTAGAATTAACTGGACTTGGCAGTTAATGAGGTGTGGACAGGAAGGAGTCAAAGATGACTTGGAACTTTGAGCCTAGAGTTTAGAGGTTGGTAGTAACATCAACAGAGATCAGGTAGTTTAGGGAAAGGGTGGATTTGATGCTGCGCTCCCTTTTAGTCATAGTGATTATGTGGTGCTGGTAGCAAGGCTGGGTAGAGATATTCAACAGTCGGTTGGAAGGCGGTTGGAAATAAGGGGGATTTTCCTCATCTGTCAAATGAGGGCATTGGACATGATGACCTGAGGTTCATTCCAGCTCTAGCTATATGATTTTATGATTTTATGATGCTACGTGTGACCTTATATAAGTCAATTCCCCTTCCTGGGGGAATTCTCCAGCTCTAAATCTAAAATCCACTGATTGATTTCATTGTTATATACTCCCATTCCCAGTCAATGAAGACTCGCTCTGATGACATGATACCTTTGTAGGATTCTACCCATAATCATCATTCAGTTACTTGGATAGATGCCTCACCCCAGTCAAAGGAAAAACAAGGGAAAACAGCTAGAACAATTTCCTGTTAACTTAAAAAATAAAACCAGGCTCATTTAACCTGACACACAAGTCCCTTCTAAGACCCCCACAAATATCCCTTCCTTATTTACTGCCAAAATGCTAGACCTCCTCCTACCTCTCTGAGAGGCTCCTTCCCTGTGTTCTCATCTTTAAATGTGAATCTTCCCCAAGGCTCTGTTCGAGGCCCTCTTCCTCCTCCTAGCTACACTTTCTTCCTTTGAGATAGCATCTACTCTCATGGCTCCAATGATCACCTCTATACAGATGACACCTCAATCTATCTTTTAATCTCTAGTTGTTCTTTAGAACCCCAGTTCTGAGTTACTCTTGGAAGCCTTTCCTCAAACTTCACATGGCCCAAATTGATTTCCTCATTTTCCCCCTCAGCTTGACCATCCCCCTAACTTTTCTATTTCTGTTAATGGAACCCTTGCCCCCATTTTCCCTTGAAATTCAAGACCTACCACAAACTAGCTCCAATCTAATTTTCTCTCTTGATTTTTCTGTACTCTTTGTTTCAGCAAAAGTGGACTATTCCCTATTCTCCCATAGTCCTCTCCCTCCCATCTCTGGGTCTTTGCTTGGTGTATTCCCTATGCTTTAAAGAGATAGCCCCCTGCCTCATCTTCTGCTGAAATCTCCCCTCCCATCTTCCTGTTGGAATTCTGTCTATCTAAAATCCCTTCTGTCAAGGCCCAAGTCATCATTGACTCTCCCCTGTCCCATATCCCATGTGGCCAATCAGTTCCCATGCCCTGCCAATTGTATCTCCACAACATGGGATCCTAAATCCAGAGCTGGAGGCTAGAAAGGCCAACCTCCTCATTTTATAGAGGGGGAAGCGAGGCCTAGGGAGAGGAAGTGACTTATACAAAGTCACACATAGCTAGTCAGTGATAGAATCAGTGCTAGAACCTATGTCCTCTGAGTTCCCATTCATTGCTGTTCCATCATACCATACTGCCTTCCTATCTCTCTAATCCACCTTCTCCTTGTGCCCATGGCAACCTTGATGTCCATGCCACACCCTGGCCAAACCAGGTGGAAGATAACCAATAGGCGTCAAACCCATCAGTGAGTTAGGGGGTGTCTACCCCCAGCATGAGAAGATTTTCCATGGTGGAATGGGTGGATGAGAATAACTTGTTCCAGTGGACATGAAGGCAGCCAGCACAGGTATTGTGGAACGCTTAGAGCTTAGTCAGACCTCAAAGACACCAAGGTCATCCAAGGCATCCCTGGCCATCTCCAGTCACCCTCACTTTTGTCTTGCCCCTGAACATCGATGACTCTGGAAGAAAGAGTGAGGCTGACGACTTTGTGCAACTCTGCCTCACTTAAATCCAATTCACTCTCAAGGCCTCACCCCGTGATGTCATTGGTCCTCTCTGAAAACGAAGGGCAGACAACAACTTGGAATAGTCATCATGCACAGGTCTGATCCCATTATTTCTTCACTCAAAATCTTTTGGCAGCTTCCATGGCCTATGAAGTACTATAGCTTGGAATTAGAGGCCCTTTAGCCCGATTCCAACCTAACTTGATGGCCTTTCTCACATCTTCTACTAAAATCCCTTCCTTCCTTCAAAACACAACTCAGATATCATACTCCATGAAGCCTCCAATTCTCCCTCCTGTTAATGGAACCCTTGCCCCCATTTTCCCTTGAAATTCAAGACCTACCACAAACTAGCTCCAACCTAATTTTCTCTCTTGATTTTTCTGTACTCTTTGTTTCAGCAAAAGTAGACTATTCCCTATTCTCCCATAGTCCTCCCCTCTCTCAAATTTCTCACAATGTCATGCCTAAATTCTTATGTGCACTTCTATTCTGCCTATATGTCTTAGTCTGTTCCCACCCCACCCCCCAGCCCACTCCCCCTATTCAGCTGTAAACTCCTGTGCCAAGGAAAGTCTTTTCTTTGTTCATCTTTATATCTCTGAACTCTGTATAATAATTTATGCAAAGTAGAACTTACTAAAGTTCTGTTAAATTGAATTCAGTTGATCTGGAATGTTAGCTCTGTGAGGGGCCTTAGAACACGGAATGTCAGAGCTGGGAGGGCCCTCAGAACAGGGAATGTCAGAGCTGGGAGAGGCCTTAGAACAAGGAATGTCAGAGCTGGAAGAAGTCTTAGAAAATCACTCAAAACTGTTGAAACAGGAGGGGGAGGAGCTTAGAGAGAATCTTTTTTTTTTCTTTTTGGTGAGGTAATGGGGTTCAGTGACTTGCCCAGGGTCACACAGCTAGTAAGTGTTATATGTCTGAGGCTGGATTTGAACTCAGATCCTCCTGACTCCAGGGCCAGTGCTCTATCCACTGCAGCACCACCTAGCTGCCCCCGAGAGAATCTTGTCTAACTCTTTTGTTTAATAGTTGAGAAAACTTAGAGTGTTTAAGTAGCTTGCTCAAAGTCACTCAACTAGTTAATAGTAGTCAGATCTTAAACCCAGGTCTCCTACCTTCCCAATCTGCCCCCTCCCTCCCTTTGATCACAGTAGGCTGCCCCACTCACCTGCTGGTTGGGAATGCATCCTGTTCCAATGTTTAATTCACTTGTTTGGGTTGCCTATTGCTTGTTCTATTGTAGCAGAAAAACTCTGGAAAACTAGTCCCTTGTCTAGACTAGAGGATTCTCGCCAACAGATTCCTTTGGGGGTGAAAGCTGTAAATGAATGACTGTGTTTCCTGCAGTGTCTAACTTCCAGGTCTCATCTATTGACGTATGTTGCTTGGGATTTCATGGGCTTCTATGGCAACGTCATGTCACATCAACCCAAACTGGGCATCCCGATGTCCTTTGGCACTACACAGCATGGCTGTCAATCCAGGCATTCCTGGGGGAATGGAGGACTTTGGGTTTTTGGAGGAGGCATCTGTATTTTATTCCAGTCTTGGAAAGAACCCTGGGTTGGGAATCAAGAGGTCTAGTGGATCTAGCATTGGGTTGGAAGTCAGAGCTCTATTGCTTTGCCACCTTGGACAAGTCACTTATTCTCTATGGGTCATCTGATCATCCCTATAGATCTGGAAGGGATCTCAGATATTATCTCTTTCTAATTTCTTCATGTGGATAGTATCAGGAAGACCTGAGTTCAAATCCTACCTCAGACACTTTTGAGTTGTGTGACCCTGGGCAAGTCATTTAACTTTTGTTTGCCTCAGTTTCCTCATTTGTCAAGTGAGGATAATAATAGCACCTACCTCTCAGGATTGTTGTGAAGATAAAATGAAATATAATAAAATACTTTGCAAAGCTTAAATGTTAGCTCTTATTATTGTTGCCATTGTTGTTTTTTCTGGCTCTGGGATTTCATCAGTATCGGGAGAACTTTAGTCAATATAAATGTTGGAGTATTCTACAACTTTCAGTCATAGGGGATTGCTTAGGACACTCAGGGGTCAGGAGCCCAATGTCATGTGATTGGGTATGTCAAAGGTAGGCCTTGAACCTGGGTCTTCCTGACTACAAAGCTGTACCCCCTCCATCCATCTTGCCACACATCTCATCTTTATTTTACAAAGGAGGAAACTAAGGTCTACATAGGTCAAGTGACTTGTCCAAGGTAAGACAGCCCAAAGAAGAGCTCAGGAGTCCTTGAGACCAATTCCAATGCTTTTTTTTTTCACTTAATTGAGCTGCTTACCTGTCTCTAGTTTTATAATCTGAGTCCTCCTTGACCTTTCCTCTCTTTCAAATTCGCTATCTAATTTGGTGCTGTCTACTCTATGGACCTCCATGTTCTCTCTTGAATCCATCCCTTTTTCTCCACCCACATAGCCAGCCCTCTAGTCAACACCCCTTAATCCATCACCTCTCACCTGGACTATTGTCTCCCAACTGGTCTTCCTGAATTCTGTGTCTCTCCTCCCAATCCATTCTCTCCACTACACCAAAGGGATTTTCCTAAAGCACAAAGATAAGAAACTTTAGTCACTTCAGCATCCCTCTGGGATCAAATACCAACCCTTGGTTGGTTATTTAAATCCCATCAGAGGATAACTTTAGCCTTCAGCTCCTGACTTAGTCTACATTGCTGTTCTAATCTAGGCCAACTGGCCTGTTTTCTCTTCCCCAAATCTGGAATTCCATCTCCTCTATCTGCATGCCTTTGCACAGGCCAATATCCCATCCTCTGCCTCCTAGTACCTTTGGCTTCCTTCCAGATTTGATTCAGATAGGGGAAGCTAGGTGGTGCAGCGCATAGAGCTCTGGCCTTGGAGTTAGGAGGATCTGAGTTCAAATACAGCCTCAGATATTTGACACTTACTAGCTGTGTGACCCTGGGCGAGTCATTTAACCCCCAATTGCCTCAGCACAAAAAAAAAAAAGTCAGGTAATTTGGGGCAGCTAGGTGGCGCACTGGCCCTGAAGTCAGGAGGACCTGAGTTCAAATTAGACCTCAGACCAAACACTTGACACTAACTAGATGTGTGACCCTGGGCAAGTCACTGAACCCCAATTGACTTAAAAAAATAAGAGATTTGACTCAGATGCGTTTCCTATCATGAGCTTTTTGCAATTTGCCTACAGCTTAGTACTTTCTCCCTTCTCAGATTATATTGTATTCTTTGATCTGTGTACAAGGTTTTATCTGGCTTCCTTAGCCCTAACTTTGGAGAGACTCATTCTGTGTTTTAAAGTTCATCCTAGCTCTGTCTTTCTATGTTCTAAGCCCCCTCCCAGCCCTGACATTCTGTATTCTAAGATGGCTCTCACCTCTGACATTTGGGGTTCTAATATTTCCAACATTCTTTATCTACGCCATGCCCTGTAATTCTGGGTGGCTCTCATGTCTTTGTCCTGGGCTGCTTTCTCTCTTCCCTCTCTACACTCTCACTTGGCAGGCTTACTCCCACCTTCTCAGCCTAGAATGTAAGTACTTTGAAGGGTCAGCTGGGGCTGTTAGGGGTTTTGTCTTCTGTGTCTCCAGCATCTAGCATAAACTCTTGCACATAGTAGATGCTTAATACGTGTTCGTTGACTTGTTTTCAGTTGAATTGGAGGTGACCATGAGTGTTGACAGCTATGCTAATGGAGTCAGAGCTCTAGTGTGTCCTTGCCAAGTTGGAAATGCTTCCAGTAGAGGCCAGGTAATGGCCTGGGTGCCTCTTGTCTGAAAGCCAGATGAGAGAAGGTTGGGAAAGCTCATGGTAAGAAGACTGACCTCTGAGTATGTCTTTTTTTCTTTGTTTTGGGCTTCTACAACAATTCCTGAAATCAGGCTACTAAGGTCTGGAGGGGTTATGATGTACACACGAGAGGCCACACGAGAGGTAGTGTAAGGCAACAGACTGAAAGTTAGTTGCAGAGCCAGGAAGATCTGGGTTCAAGTCCTGCTCTGACCCATCCTGACTGGGCGACCCTGGGCAGGGTGCTTATCTCTCAATGCCTCAGGCACTCTCTAAGCCTGTAAACTGCAAACAGGTGGTGATCTGCCTTGGTGAAGGAAGTATTCTTGTCTGGGAGTCCCCTTGCCCATAACTTCACTGGTCTTCCCCCCAAAGCCCTGCCCTGCTTCAGTGGAACCCTGTAGGTGTATGTGGCCAGATTTAAGTCATGGCTCTGTCATTTTCTTGCTATGTGACTCTTGTTAAGTCAATTAAGTGCTCTGTGCCTTAGTTTCTCTCTCTGTAAAGGGGGAATCCTATTGCTCACATTAGCTATCTCGACAAGTGGGAAAAAGGAAAATGGAAACCTCAAAGCACTAGAGAAATTGTCATTATTAATTATCTTATTGAAATATTCAAGTAACCCCTGCTTGGCTGACCTTGCAGGCAGCATGGGGTGGTGACTTCAGCTCCATCCCCCAGGGATCCCAGAGCTCCAGCTCAGCTTGAGGAATATTTGAAGTCAGACTGCTTTAAAAAAAATTTAAAAATATATATATAAACAAACTAAGAGACACTGGCAGCAGGGTTGAGACAGACATCTATGGCCCACCCCAGTCCCGCCCCTAGGCTAGGTCTTTCTGGTGACACATCACCAAGGCTATTCCTTGTCTGCCCAGGGGGCCGAGCCAGCAAAGAACTGGAATGGGGGGGTGTTGCTCAAGGGTGCCTCCCCCCAACCCCCTACCCCCCCACTGCAGCTTCTGCAGTATTTTGCCAGAGAAGCTACTGGGCCACAGGAGTGAGGAGTCCTCTGTTGGGACCAGATGTCAGCAGCCTGGGCTGGAGGGAGAATTGAGCTGTGGGGGTGGGAGCTGGGGGGGGTGGGTGGTGCAGAGAATCGGGTGGTGGAAGATGATCCCAGGCCAAAGGATCGAGACTGAGTATACTCAAGGTTTAACAGCTTGCTCAGGCTGGTGCTTCTGGCCAGCAAATGATAAATTCAGTTTTAAATAGGGTATCTGGTCAGAAGACCAAGGACTGGGGCACCACCCTGTGCAAGTTTATTTCCCCTCTTTGGGCCTCAGTTTCCAGATTTGTAAAATGAAAAGATTGGACTAAAACCATTGAGGTCCCTTCCTTCACCAGGTTATCTGATCTTATGTTCCATCCATTAGGTGTTCCCTCCCAGCTCTGCTCTTCTCTGTTCTAAGATCCTTCCTGGTTGTGACATTGTGTTCTATGCTTGGATTTTTCACCCATCTTGGACATTCTATGTCCCTAATGTCTTCCCCAATTCTAACATTTCATTTTAAGCCCTCTCATAGCTCTTTCATTATCTGCATTATCATCCCTCTCAGCTTTCATATTCATTGTACTAAACTCCCTTGAGTTCTACAATGCTCTGTTCTAAAGTTCCCTCTCACTTGTGACATTTTGTGTTCTAAGGTCTGGCCTTAATTCTGACACTCTGGATTCTAAGATGTCTTCCAGTTCTATCATTCTATATGCTGTGTCTTAAGGTCCCTTCTGTTTAATTTCATTGTAAGACGCATGCATTAAGCATACTACACATAAGATTGGGTATTAGGGATGAAAACAAAATATTCCTGTCCGGATCAACTTAAGTTCTCCTGGGGAGATAGAGCATTTAAACAGATGATCAGATCCCACCACATTTTTAGGAGGCAGCTTACAGAGACAAATGAGAGTTCTAGACAAGATTTCCAAGAGAAGATGGTTAGCTGGGCCACAAAGGAAGAGAAAATTTTGGAGAGATGGAGATGAAGGTAGGGGCATTCCAGGCAGGGGGGATGACCTTGGCAAAGACATGTAAATTTCAGGGACTACTTAGTAATGCAATTTGGCTGGAGCTGAGAATGTGACAGCTAGGATTCTCTCTAACTAAAGGGAGTTAAACTCAGATTTCTGGCCTGGTTTGAAAAACTGAATTTGATCAAAGGAGTTTCATTTTGTGTTTAGCTGCAGCCTGAGTCCCAGCGTGAGCCCTGGGCATCAGTGAGCTAGCTTGGTTGGCATTCATTTCCAGGTGTGCCTTCCTCTGAAGCTTTGTCATGCCTTGGTTGTGTATGGAACCTTTCCTGATCTCCTGGAAAAGGCCTTTCTGGGCATTATCAGCACATATTCATTCTCCAACTCACAGAATTTGCATAACAATTCACATTTCTATAGTATTTGAAGTTTTAGAAAGTGCTTTTCAAGCCCAAGAGCCCCTGAGGTAGGAAAGTCAAGCATTAGAATTATTCTCTTTCTATAAGGGGAGGAAATTGAGGTTAATTGAGGTTGTTAATTAAATACAAGAGTCAGGATTCAAACCCAGATTGTCTGGCTTAGGCTCCTTTTCACCATCATAGCCCCACCTACCACGCAGAGGAATGGGGATGGAGTGTAAGAGGAAGGGAATTGAGTCTGAGCTCTAATTCAGCAGAATTACTTACTCATTGGGTGAAATTGGTCTGGTCACTTCTCCCTTGCAGGCCTCACTGACTTCTTTGACGGGAGAGGGTTGGTCTAGATCAGGTGTGAGGAACCTGCAGGCCTCAAGGCCACATGTGGCCTTCTAGGTCCTTGGGGTGTGGCCTTTTGACTGAGTCCAAATTTTACAGAACAAATCCTTTTATTAAAAGGATTTGTTCTGTGAAGTTATTATTATTATATTATCTAGACCCTAGATAATCTTGTGGTCCCTTTCCGACTGTTATGGGCTCTTAGACCGAGAGCGGGAAGAGACCTCAGGGGCAATTTTGTCCATCTCCTTCATTTGACAGAAAAGGAAACTGAGGTAGGGAAGAGGCTGGGAAGATACTTGCCCAAATTTTACACAGGAAGTGTCAGAGGTTGGTTTCAAAGCCAGGTCTTCTGCCTCTAAATCACTTTCCCCTGCACTATGCTGCCTTCATCAGTGGTCCTAGGTCATATATATTGGATTCCGGGCTCCCAAGTCCACTGTGCTCCAAAGCAACTTTAGGCCGTGAAATCTGTCAAAGGTTATATTGTGTGGTCATGGAAGCTCTGGGAAGTGGCCCAGGACCCACAATTCTTTCTGTCAGCCTACCAAACCAGTATTTTTCCCTTGAAGTATTATATAAACATTAACCAATGGAGGACCTTACCCAACAGTGTGGGAGCAGGGCTGGAAGGTACTCACCGGTCACTGGCTGGACACATGATTGAAGAGAAGCAGTAAACTCACATCAGAAGTTAAGGTGGCTGTACCCTTCTAGGAATATCAGAAGGGGGTCACAGATTAAGATGGTTAAGTGGGAGCTTCAAAAACTAGAGAATCACAGAACAGCAGAATTCTTAGGAGCCTCAAAGGTCAACTAGTTCAATCATTTATTTACCAGATGCAAGAATCCCTTCTAGGGTTGCTCTGAGAAGTGATTGCTCATCTCAGTAGGAAGAATGCCCGATTTAGATCCTGGGGGTCTCGGTTTGACTTAGTGTTCTGCAACTACTATCCAGGTGACTCTGAACAAATCATTTAACCTCTCTGGGTCTCAGTTTCCTTCTCCGTATAAAAAGGATCAGATGCCCTGTGCAGTCCCCTCCAGCTCCAAAGCCATTAGAGATGGGGAACTCACTACATTCTGAGACCATTCATTCCAGGGTTGAACTTGTGGGTTCTTTCTTATATCGAACTCAACTATTTCTCTGTAATGGCTTTTTGTTCTTCCTTTTGGGGTCAGGTAACACAAGATTAATCCTGACATGACAGCTATTCAAATATGTCTTATATATATATATGTATGTATGTCTATGTATGTATACATTTATATATTTATATATATGGAGGGAGAGATTCAAACATTTCATATATACACACACATATCCTCTCTCTCGCTCTCTTTTTAGAAGTGGAAGGGACCCAGGATAATAATTAGCTATTGTTGTTGTTCGGTTATTTTTCAGTCATTTCCAACTCTTCATGACCCCATTTAGGATTTTCTTGGCAGAGATACTGGAGCAGTATGCAATTTCCTTCTCCAGCTCATTTTACAAGTGAGGAAACTGAGGCAAATAGGATTAAATGACTTACCCAGGGTCACACAGTTAGTGTCTGAGACCAGATTCAAACTCAGAAAGGTGAGTCTTCCTGACTCCATGCCCCACCCTCTTATCTACTTCATCACCTAGCTGCCCCAATAATAATTATTAAGTGCCTTCTATGTGCCAGGTACTGTGCTAAGTGCTTTACAATTACTACCTTTTTTGATCCTCAAAACAACCCTGGGGGGGTGCTATTATTATCCCCATTTTATAGATGAAGAAATTGAGGCAAACAGAGGTTAAGTGACTTGCCTAGGGTCATACAACTAGGAATTATCTGAGACCAGATTTGAATTCAGGTCTTCCTGATTCTAAGCTCAGCATCCTCTCCATTGAACCACCTAGGAGAATGCAGTCTGTTAACTAGATCTTAAGTCAATCCTTGGTCACTCTGCATCTTAGCTAGAGGCCTTAGAACAGGATTCTTGACCTGGATAGAGTCCATGACCTTATTTAAAAAAAATTTTTTTTAAATATTTCATTATAATTGGTTTCCTCTGTGATCCTCTATATTTTATGGGATGCATTTAAAAATTCATTTCTGAGAAGAGGTTCATAGGTTTTACCAGACTGCCCAAGGGGTCTAGGACATGACAAAGATGAAGAACCCTGGCCATAGAACTTAGACTATAAGCTACTAAAAAATAATAAATATAAATATGATATATGATATATAATATAATAAAGATAAACAATAAATAATAAAATACTGTAAGCTTCCTAACAATAATAATAATAACAAATAATAAAATACTGCAAGCTCTCTAAAAACAAAGAAAAATTTTAAAAGACAGTAAGCTTCCTGAGGGCAGGGATTGTTTTCTCATGTTTGTCTCTGTAGCCTAAGCAGCTAGCACAATACCTGGCACTGAGGGGTTGCCTGTTGATTATTAACAGATAGATCGATCGTTAGGACTGAGAGGACTTAGACCGATCTCATGGTCAAGTTCACTCATTTCAAAGAAAAGGAAACTGTGACCCAGAGAAATGAAGCAGGTTTGCCCAGGGTCATGCTGGGGCAACTGCTGAGTGGTCCAGTTTGGAGTGGACCCATGCCTCTGGCTTGGTAGGTGGGTGTTCTCTCCACTGTCTGTCAGCTCAGTCTCCATTCCTCATATGCATTCAAAAGAGCACTTTGAATGCAGGCAGGGAAAATTTGGGAAGCAGTGATTATAAAATTTTAAAGAATGTATTTGAGAACATTTTAGATTTGCAGGCCCTTGACAGGCTCTCTCGTTACAGAGAGAGCAGGTGTTACCGTTTTCGATTTAGATATAGCTTAAGGAAGTTATGAACAGAAATGGAGAAATGCGAACTCTCACCCCAGTGCCTCATATTTCAGATCCACTTAGAGCATATGTCAACACATGCGAGGGCTTTATGCCTGCAGAGCTTTCAGGTCTAGCCAGGCCAGGGCAGCAGAGTGGCTGTCCTCACTCCCCTTCTTCCTCTGAGCCACAGGAAGGCTTCCTGGAGCCAAACTGGGCTCAAGGCTGATGAGGAAGACAGGACCAGTATAACTTGCTCCTTACCCAGCTGTCCTCACTCTTGACAGATTTATTTTTGTCTGTTGAGTATGCAGTGCTGACTCCAAACAAGACTGAGAAGAAACTGGGCCCTGGGAAGTCAACTCTTTGAGGCCTGCCTCTTATCATAAGTCTTCTTTCCGGTTCAGGGTTCTTCCTAGAATCATAAATGTCAGGGGTGGAAGGGACCTTAGAACACAGAACAGAGAATGCAAGAACTAGGAGCAGAGAACTCATAGCAGAGATTAGGAGAGCTGGGAGCATCCTTTGAACAGAGAATGTCAGAGCTGGGAGGGAATGGCCTTAGATTAGGGAATGTCTGAGCCTGGAGGGGACCTTTGAGATCACCTAGTCAGCTCATTTGACTGTATTTGAAATCCAGAGAGGAGAAAATGAGTTGTCCAAGGTCATATAGTGAGTTAGCAACAGAATCAGGACTCAAGTCTCTGAATTCTCAGTCCTGAGCTCTTTCTGCTAAAATTTTCATTCTAAATTTAAAAATCAAACTGGTGTGATCATTATATCCATCATACAGATGAGGAAATCGAGATTGAGGGGTGTGTGTGTTTGTGTATGTGTGTAGTCCATTCTAGGCTTGAGGGGAGGATGAGAAAGACTAGGAGGTGGGAGTATTCAGCCTAAGGTAAAGGCCTGGAGGAGTATCTGTTAACGAGAATATTGGGTACATGATAGGAAGTAGGGGCAACTGAGGCTAGAGAATCAGATTGGCTCTAGATCATGAGGTACTTGGAGTTTCAGGGATGACAGAATCATGGGATCCCAGAATCTCCAGGCTGGAAGGGATCCTAGCAGCCATCAATAAATGATAGAATCCTCTCTACATGACTTCCCCAAAAATGAATGTCCAGTGGTTCTGACCTCTAGGAAGAGGAAATCTACCAACTTTGGGGCAACGGCAAGCCTTGATTTGCCTCTCTGTCACCTGCACATACACACACACAGACACACCACACACATATACACACATTTGTATACATACATATGTACATATATGTAATTAATCAATTGACCATCTTAGCTACCCTTTTTCTAGCCACTTCTAGCTTTTCAATGGCCTTCCTAAACTGTAGCACCCAGAAGTGAACATGCTACCCCAGATATGGTTTGATCTGGGCAGAATACAGAAGGACTCTTACCTTCTCTGTATGCCTCATTGCTCCACCTCGTGATGCACCCCAAGATTATCATATCACACTGTAGACTCATAATGAACTTGTGGTCCATTAAAACCTCCAGATTCTTTCCAGACAAATGGATGCCTATCACATCTTGTAGTTGTGAAGCATAAGACTTTCCATTTATCCTTATTAAAATGGTTTTGTTTAATTCATCCCACTGTTCTAACCTATTGAGAGCTTTTGGGACCCTGAAATATTTCCTCAGTAACTGCCTCAAAAGATCCAGGATCATGTCAGTGTGGTTTCTCTTTCTACCCAAATGAATTGGAGTTCCTACACTTTGTAGGAGATAGCCTTTGTGAGTTTCTTTGACCTCCAAAAATGATTTTTCCCATTTAACAGATGAAGAAAGTGAGGCTCAGGGAAATTAAATGGCTCAAGCTTACAGAGCTAGTAAGTAGCAGAGCTGGGTGTCGAATCTACTTCTCTTGAATACAAACGATATCCTCTTTCTTCTAGGCCATTATGACTATGATTATCAAGTCCATGAATGACTTCCTTCCAGTGGGTATTGTCTCTAGGGACTTGCCCTCCCCCAGCTCCCCCACAGTGGCTAGGAGTTGTTATGGCCAGAAGGGCCATTTCCTGATGGCTGGCCAATGCGGTGCAGTTGGGTCTTCCTGTGCTGAGCCTGGCTGGACCTCTGACAACAGGCACTGGGTTCATCCCCAGGCCTGTCCTTGAACCTGCTCCAGCCAGCAGTGAAGGCCTTGTTCATGAAGAGCAGGGACACTTCAGAGTGCATGCCATAACTGAGGCTCACATTTTCCTTAAGGTTTATGCATTACCTGTGAGGTAGGTAGTTAATGGGATTCTAAATCAAGAGCTGAAAGGGACCTTGGAGAATACTGAGTCTAACCCCTTCATTTTACTGAGAGGGAAACTGAGGCCCACAGAAGGGAAGTGACTTGTCCCAGGTCTCACAGAGGATTTCTATATCTAGAGCTGGAAGGGACCTTAGAAGCCAGTTAGTTCAACCCCCATATTTTACAGGGGAGGAAACTGAGGCCCACAAAGGGGAAGGGACTTGTCAAAGGTCATATACATAGAATCTTAAATCATTTTAGAGAAGAGCAAACTCTGGTCCAGACAGGGAGAATAACAGGCTCAAGGTCATATGCCAGTGAGTATCAGAGGTGGATTGGAACCTGGGCTTTTTGACTGGCACTGCTATTAGGCCTCACAGGCAGCAAAGGTAAAGGACACTCCACTAGGGTCTTCAGAGCTGGAGGGTTTTGCTTTTGGCTGGGTCGCCGTTTCAGCTGACTGCTGTGCTGCATTTCCCAGTTGTAACTAAAAACTGCTTTTGTAACCATGCACAGGAACATGAGTGCTGGCCAGAGGCACAGAAAACCATGAGTATGTTACATAATGACGATTTCAGTGGCACTATCATGTTGACAAATGTGTTATCTGTGGAGGATTCACTGAAATTGTTAGCCCCATTTTGCAGAGAAAAAGATTGACCCTTAGAAAGTTCAAATGACTTACCAAATGTTGCAGGACAGTTCTTGATCCTGAGCAAAGGTTAGAATCTAGGTTTGCTCATTCTAAGTCCAGGGCTTATTCCATGGTCTCATACTGCATAGAACACGGAAGGTGAGAGCAGGGAGAAACCTTGGGACACAGAATGTCAGAGCTCAAGGTACCTCAGAATATACGGTATCAGAAATGAGGTAGGCCCTTAGAACACAAAATGACAGAGCTGGAGTAGACCTAGAACACAGAACATCAGAGTTGGGAGAGACCTTAGGATACAGAATGTCAGAGCTGGAGAGGGGCTTCAGAGACAGAATGTCAGAGCTAAGAAGGACCCTTAGAACTTAGTATATTAGAGCTGGAAGGGTCCTTAGGTTATATAATGATAGAGCTAAAAGGAAGCTTAGAACATAAAATGTCAATGGTGGGAGGGAATCTTAGAACAGAGAATGTCAGAGCTGGGAAGAACCCTTAGAACTTAGTATATTAGAGCTGGAAGGGACCTTAGGTTATATAATGATAGAGCTGGAAAGGACCTCAGGACATAAAATGTCAATGATGGGAGGGAACCTTAGAACAGAGAATGTCAGAGCTGGAAAGGACCCTTAGAACATAGAGTACAGATTTTTCTGAGCCAGGTGGGAATTTTTGAGATTATTAGTCTGCCTCCTTCTGTTGGAAGTCTGCTGGCACTTAAAAGAAGCTAGCAGAGCCAGAAGAGTCAGAAGAAGAAGTCAAAGATGAAAGCAATAGGCCTTTTTCTTTAGCCTATAGAGCCTGGACCCATGGGGATGAGGGAGAGCAGAAGAAGTGGGGACATTAAGAGAAGAGCCTTAGGGCAACAACAGTCAATGAATCAATAAGCATTTATTAAAGTCCTACTATGTGCCAGGAACTGAATGTACAAAGACCCCCCCCCCATCAGTCCCTCAAGGAGTTTACGTTCTATCATGGGAGACAACATGCATGCACGTGAATATATACAAAATAAATGCACCATAATTTTGGGAAGAAGAAATGTGAGGCAGCTGGGTGGGGTGGATCTACAAAGCCTCATGGGAATGCCCCTCCTTTTTTTTTTTTTTAATAGTGGTGAAGGAATACACGTACCAGACTCACTTGGTTGAATTGCTTTCTCTCTCTCTTTCTTTTTTATCACTACAAAGCGAGGTTTTCTCAGTGGGGAAGGGTGGGAAGAGAAGGAATACATTGGAAAATAAAGGTGATGTAGAAATAGAAGATACCACTGATATGATTTTTGGGGAAATGCTTCATGTACCAGTTTACAATTTGAGCTGAGCTGTGTCAGCAGGCAATCACAACAACATGAAACCTATGTGAAAACTAGGTTTATTATGAGAGAAATGAACATGCATGTGGGACCCAAAGAATTCACAATCCATATAGAAATTTGCATTTTTATAACAGCAGGTAACAGTCCTTGATAGCTTTGAAGGAAAGTTGGGGTTTTGAAAAGGTGAACATGAGGAAGGAGTTCATTTTAGGCATGAGGCACAGTCAGTATAAAGGGATGGAAGTGGGAGATATAGCCTTATGCCTAAGAAACAAGAAAGTCATTCTGGCTGGACTGGAGTGTGTGCAAAAGGGAGTGATCTATAATAAGTTGGGGAAGGTACATTGAAGCCAGAACATGAAGGGTTTTAAATGTTAAAGAGAGAATTTAACATTTGATCCCAGAGATAAATCAGGAGCCATTGGAGGTAATAGAATAGGGGAGTGATAGGGTCACCCTCGTGCTTTAAACTCTCCCCACTCCTCTTGTGAGCCCTCCCAACTCTGGAGGCAACTAGGTGGCACTGCAGTGGATAGAGCGCTGGCTCTGGAGTCAGGAAAACCTGAGTTCAAATTTGACTTCAGACATTTACTAGCTGTATAACCTTGGGCAAGTCACTGAACCTCTGTCTACCTCAGTTTCCTCAACTGTAAAAAATGAGGATAATAATAGCATCTATATCAGTCAGTTTTACAAGATGGAGTCAGTTTGGTTCACACAATTTTCACAATGCTTTTACAGGGTTGTTAGGATTGAATGAGATAATATTTGGAAAGCACTTAACACAGCGGCACATAGTAGTAGGTGCTTGTTGTCTTTCTCCCTTTCCACTCTCTGGGACATCAGGTGATACGTCTACAATAAGGGCTACCCTGCCTGATGCCTCCAAAGTTGAACTAGGAAAAGCTGGGAATGATTACAACCGGGAAAGGTACCAGGGAGCCTCTGGCACAATAGTCTTCAGGCCATGGCTGAAGTATTCCTGAAGTCTACCAAGAGGTGAGTTCCAGGACCTAGCCCATAGTCACAGTGGAGTCCATGCTTCAGGGTGGCTCAGGCTGATGGTCAAGACCCCTTGGGGATTGGGGCCAGTCAGTCAGTCAACGAGCATTTATCAAGTGCTTATTATGTGCCAGGCACTGTACTAAGCACTGGGGATACAAAGAAAGGCAAAAACATTGTCCCTGCCCTCAAGGTGCGTACCTTAATGGGGGAGACAACATATAAACAAGTATGTAAGAACAAGATATACGCGGGGTAAATTGGAGATAATCCAGCAAAGGAGACTGAGGAGTGGTCGGGCAAGTAGGAGGAGAAGCAGGAGAGAGCTGTGTTAGGAAAGCCTAGAGAAGAGAATGATTGACAATGTCAAAGGATAGAGTGATGAAGAAGGATGAGGACTGAGAAGAGTACATCGGATTTGGTGACTAAGAGGTCATCTGTAACCTTGGACAGAGCAGGTGCATTTGAACGATGAGAGCAGAAGCTAGGCTGTAGAGTCAAAAAGGGATTGAGAGTTGGTAGACAGCAGCCATCAGAATCTTGGTTGGGTGATCAATATGGATTTAATGAACCTTAAAGGAAGAGATTATAGTGAGATGATGACAGAGGAAGAGCCTGGAAGTGACAGTGGGGAATAAGAGGTATTTCAACTCCCCTGACCCCAAGACCAGTGACAAGGAAGTGCCTGTGTTACAAAACTGGAAGTGTATATCCTGAGGGTGGTGGAGAGATAGAGACAGACAGAGACAGACAGAGACAGGAAGAGAGAGACAGAGACAGAGACACAGAGACAGAGAGATAGAAAGTGTGTGTGTGTGTGTGTGTGTGTGTGTGTGTGTGTGTGTGTGTATGTGGTCAGGGGCATTTTGGACAGAGAAAGACTAGGCCAGAAAAACCAGCTATTTTTCTAGATGACAATGGCTTTCTTCTACAGAGGAAGATCTTGAGGCCCAGGTAGATGCCATGGCCCAAGCTCACCTAGCAAATTCTTGGCACAGCTAACACTATACACAAGGTCTTCTGACTCTGGAAGACACTTCTAGACTTTCACTTAGTATTAAACCTTACCAGTCATTTATACCATAGTGTGAAACAGTCATCAGACTTTTCCAAAATAAAGATATTGAAGTAGCAGTGATAGGAGATAAGATTGGAACCACACAGTAGAGGGCTTTGGTTGATGGGTTCCAGTCCATGTTTCTAGGTCATAGAAATGAAGCTGGGCCTAAACGAAATCTACGAGTGATCTTCAAAAGGATTTGAATAAGAGTCCTGACATCTATGAAGGTCGCTGATAGTAGAGTGAATGATAGTGACATGAAGTCTTGTCCCAGAAAGAATTTGCAATGGATGCTAAGAATGACCCAAAGTGTTCTCATTGCTCTCTTGAGATTAAGAGATCTCTGGAGATTAGGGAAGAAGGGAAAGGAGGCTGGAATATGTCCAGAAGATCGAGGGATCTAGAGACCCAGGATTGATTGGGGAACAACTGGAGATGTTAAGCCTGGAGAAGAGACGTCCCAAGGGTTGCCTTCAAGTCTTTGAAAGGCTCTCATGAAGGAGGAGGATTGGGCTTGTTCCACTTCGGTTCAGGGAGTTAGACTGGGAGGAGGAAGAGGAAATGATGAAGAAGCTGCTTTGGGCTCAACAGGAAGCAAAACTTCCTAACAATTAGTGCTGGGGATGGGGGTTGGGAAAAAACTCCAATAATGGGAAAAACATTGCTATGTTCCACTCTCCCCACCTGTAACCCATCTAACCCAACCCCATCCCCACCCCTTAGGTCTGCTGTAGGCTGTATTCATGCTTTAAGCAAGTGATGGACTAGGTAATGTCTACCAGGGGTGGGGAACCTGTGGCCTTCCAGGTCCTCGGGTGCGGCCTTTTGACCAAGCCCTATAGTCCAAGTTCTATAGGACAAATCTTTTTATTAAGGGGATTCGTTCTGTGAAGTTGGATTCAGTCAAAGGGCCACACTTGAGGACCTAGAGGGCCACATGTGGCCTTGAGGCTGCAGGTTTCCCACCCCTGGTCTAAGACCCCTACCAGCTCTGACTTCCTAAGGTCTAAAGTGGTCTCTATGCTACAGGGCCCTTTCTCAGTCTGCTATGCTGAATCTAAGCATCCAACAGACTGCTAAAATGGCTTCCCTGAAGCGAGATGTCCCTTCTGGTGTAAGCACTCCCAGCCCATCCAGGCCAAGCATTCCATGCTAGCAGAATATGTCCTTGCATTCCAAGATGAATTCTAGGGATGTAATTGCTCAATTGTACTTCCCCCACTAAGACCAGAGAGTTCCATATTAGTCAGTCTTTGTGCTTGAGGCCGTGTCCTTAGAAGCCTCAGGTCAAAATGTAAAACCTGTTATCTGGGAAGAATAGTAGCCAAGCCCTTCCACTATCGATTCAATTAGTTACCTGATAGAAAACAGTGAATGGGACCTGAGGCTTTACAATCCAAAGCTCTTTAGCCTTCTTGATGGTATTATTGGACTCACTTAACCAAGGCACAGATGGGGAGCAGGGGGGACAATAGCAACACTGAACAACAACCACCACAGCAACCACAACCACAACCAGCTTTTTTCTTGCCACATGCAGAAAACAGATAACCATTATTGGATTTATTTCTTGATACTGATCTCAAATATGGCTTTAGATGATCACCCAGAATTTTCAGGGGAATCATAATTTCATACACATATTTTTTTTTTACTTTTTAGTTTTTACTTAGTTTTGTTTTTCTTGATAGATTTTGTTTTTGTATCACCTTTACTTCCCAATATACTCCTGTCCCTTTCCTTCCTCACTAAGTCATCCTTTTTTTTTTCTTTTGGTAAATAGTATTTTATTTTTTTCAATTACATGTAAAGATAGTTTTCAACATTCTTTTTTTTAAATAAGATTTTGAGTTCCAAATTTCTCTCCCTCTCTCCTTCCTTTCCCCCCTCCCTGAGATGGCAGGCAATCTGATATAAGTTATATATGTGCAATCACGTTAAATGTATTTCCACACTAGTCATGTTGTGAAAGAAGAAACAGAACGAAAGGAAAAAACCACGAAAAAAAAATTCAAACAAACAAAGAAAAGCAAAAATAGTATGCTTTGATCTGCATTCCGACTCCATAGCTCTTTCTCTGCATGAGGACAGTATTTTCCATCATGAATCTTTCAGAATTGTCTTGGATCATTGTATTTAAGTCATCCCTTGTAACAAAGATTAAAAAAGAAAAAAGGCAGCTCAATGATGTGAACCCATCAACCCTGGCTGGCCGGTGTACAAAATATCTCACTCTTATCAGCACCTCCCTCCAAAGGATAAGAGAAGTATTTTTCACCTCTTCTCCAGGGCCAAGTTTCTGGGTCACTATAATGACCAGAGTCCAATGTTAGTTCTTATGTTTTCTATTTGCATTCATTGTTTTATTGGTTTTCCTTATTCCTTTGACATTGTCAATTATTCTCTCCTCTCTTTTGGTTAACCTTTACTTGGTAACAGGTGATGCGTGCCTCCCCATGCCTCCCTGAATTCTTCATATTCCTCATTTTTTTATAGCATAGTGATATTCTATCATATTCATGCACCAATGTCTTTAGCTCCTTCCCAATTAATAGGCATCTATTTGGTTTCTAATTCTTTTATTACCACAAAAAGGGCTGCCATGATGAATCCTGCTCCGTATGAGACTAGCTTTCTGCTTTTGACCTCCTTGGGGATATATATAGTCCTTTGTAGGTCAAAGGGTGTGGACATCTGATCACTTAAAAATCATAATTCTAAATTGTTTCCCAAAATGGTTGGAGCAATTCACATCTCATGTAGTGTTTTGAAGGGAAGGAGAGGAACTGGATCTTCCCATCTCACCCAGGCTAGAAATACATTTGATCTCAATGCCAATTCTCATGGAAGTTTCAGCTGGCTCCATTTTTCTATCCTGGGCCAGTATGCCCCTCCTTAAGTAGCCAGGTGGTCCTCCACTCTTGGGGCCTTACCATTTAAGTGTGGAACTTTAATATGGATGCTATTCATCCTTAACCCTACTGTGCCTCAGAATTCCAAAGCCTAATAGATCCACCATGTCAGCCTCCTCCAGTAGAAGAGATTACAGGCCTGTGTCAACATGCTGGGCTCATACACCTTTTTAAAAAAATTATTTTTCTAAAATTTTGAACTTAACTAACACCAAATAAAATGAGTATTTTCATATACAATCTAGAATGTAAGAAGATTGTATTTTCATATGCTTTCTGCAATAGAGGAATAAAGTTTTGTCTCTGGGATTTAATATTTAGTTCATCACATACATAAATGAATGAAGGAATAAAAAAGCATTTATGATGCATTCACTCTATGTCAGATACTGTGCTAAGCACCAAGAAAATAAATGTCAAGGAGTTGATATTCTAATACTGGGAGACAACAGCTACCAGAATGGTGACCTAGGAAGGGAGTGTCTGGAGAGTTACATGGGTAGGGAGTTGATCCATGGAGCAATTGATTCCCCCTTTCCAGGAACAATAGTAGTATGGCAGTATTGACTTAATACTGAGACTACAGTAAGAGGTGGAAAGTGGAAGTGGGGTATGTCCTCAGGGTGAAATGCTAGATGGTTGGGAGGTATGGCCTATTGCCTCCAGGAGCAAACACAAAATGCTCTATTTGGGAAAGCACTTGAAAGCCCTAGCCCTCTCCTACCTTTCCAATCTTCTCACACCTTACTTTCCACCACATATTCTTCCATTGGCCTCCTGGCTTTTCCACAAACAAGGCAGACATTCCATTTCTCCACTCTGGGCATTTTCTCTGGTTGTCCCCCATTTCTGAAATACTTTTCCCTCCTCTGATCTCCCTATTTATCTCCCTGGCTTCCTTTAAGTTCCAACTAAAATCTCATCTTTAATTGGAAGCCTTCCCCCTCTTAATTCTAGTGCCTTCCCTCTGTTAATTATTTCCTATTTATCCTGTATGTAGCTTGCTTTGTATATATTTGTTTTCATGTCATTTCCCCCATTCGATTGTAAGCTCTTTAAGGGCAGGTACTCTTTTACCTCCTTTTCTATCTTCAGTGCTTTAGCTGACTAAAAAGAGGAGGCCACTTGAGTTTGCATTTACTCACTCACCAATCAGGACAGCTCAGCCTAGGGCAGAGGTTCCAGGATTGCGTGGATTAACACCCCCAGCAGTTCAGTCTAGGGGCGTTCTTCCAGTTGTGCAGAAGTGGGGCAATGGCTGGGCAGATAGTAACATGACTTGGATGGACAACTGGATAGGATAGGAAGTCTGGTCAATTAGAAAAAAATAACTCATTTCCCAACTGAATACAAGTTCTACGGAGGGTTTAAGAAATGCCTACCAACATGCATGAAGTACAAAACCCTTGAAGAAAGAAACAATAGTTATTTTTTTTAACCAAATGATGCCTGATACACAAATGACAGAACAATGTGCTACACATTAAGAGTTCCATGGAATACTGAACACATGTTAATGTGTCCCAGCTCGCCCAACCACAGAACACATATACTGGGATTTCCCACAGTATTGAAGAATAAGCCAACTAGTTACTTCTCACTACCACCCTTCCCCACCTCCCCACCCCTCAACCAAACCACACTTAATTACTGTCTCACATTGCATAATTTACATCAACATTCACACATCCCTCAATGACTGTGTGTCATGGAGAAATCCATTGGCATTGTTGAATTTATCATCAAAAATACACATTATATATAAAAATACACACACAAAAATACACAAAAACATGAGAAATTTCCAAGTAAAAAAATGTGTATTGAAGGAAGGTTATTATAGCACGTTAGAAGAACTGACACTTTTCAGGTCCCTAGAAGTATCTCTGAAAACAGCTGTACAAACCCCCAAAGCTTGGGACAGTACATTCTCCACATTGGAAATGGACTCTTACCTTAACAAAGAGTTTAAAACTCAAGTAATTGGTTGGGATCATGAGCAAGCAGCGCAAAAAGAGTCAGACTATATTATCTTACTTTGGTGACAAAGAAGATCAAAACATAGAACCAGAAGAAGAAAACAAAGTCAAAGCTCCTACATCCAAAACTTCCAAGAAAAATATGAATCAGTCCCAGGCCTTGGAGGAGTTCAAAAGGGATTTTGAGAAGCAAGTAAGAGAAGTAGAGGAAAAACTGGGAAGAGAAATGAGAGTGATGCAAGAAAATCATGAAAAGCAAGTTAACAGCTTGCTAAAGGAGACCCAAAAAAATACTGAGGAAAATAACACCTTAAAAAATAGCCTAACCCAAATGTCAAAAGAGGTCCAAAAAGCCAATGAAGAGAAGAATGCCCTAAAGAGCAAAATTGGCCAAATGGAAATGGAAGTCCAAAAGATCACTGAAGAAAATACTTCCTTAAAAATTAGAATAGAGCAATTGGAAGCTAGTGACTTTATGAGAAATCAAGACACTGTACAACAAATACAAAAGAATGAAAAATTAGAAAACAATATGAAATATCTCACTGGTAAAACAACTGACCTGGAAAATAGATCCAGGAGAGAGAATTGAAAAATTATTGGACTATCTGAAAGTCATGATCAAAAAAAGAGCCTAGACATCATCTTTCAAGAAATGATCAAGGAAAACTGCCCTGATATTTTAGAACCAGAGGGCAAAATAGAAATGGAAAGAATCCACTGATCTCCTCCTGAAAGAGATCCCCAAAGGAAAACTCCTAGGAATATTGTAGCCAAATTCCAGAGTTCCCAGGTCGAGGAGAAAATATTACAAGCAGCCAGAAAGAAACAATTCAAGTATTGTGGAAACACAATCAGGATAACACAAGATTTAGCTGCTTCTACATTAAGGGACCGCAGGACATGGAATATAATATTCTGGAGGGCAAAGGAGATAGGATGACAACCAAGAATCACCTACCCAGCAAAACTGAGTATAATCCTGCAGGGGAAAAAATGATCATTCAGTGAAATAGAGGACTTTCAAGTATTCTTGATGAAAAGACCAGAGCTGAACAAAAAATTTGACTTTCCAATACAAGACTCAAGTGGAACATGAAGAAGCAAACAGGAAAGAGAAATCATAAGAGACTTATTAAGGTTGAACTGTTTACATTCCTGCATGGAAAGATGATATTTGTAACTCATGAGACCTTTGTCAGTATTAGGGTAGTTGGAGGGAAAAAAATTATATGTATGTATATATAGACAGATAGATAGATAGATGGATAGATAGATAGATAGAGGGCACAGGGTGAGCTGAAAATGAAGGGGTCATATCTGGAGAATAAAATTAAGGGGTGAGAGAAGATTATACTAGGAGAAGGGGAAAGGGAAAGGTAGAACGGCGTAAATTATCTCACAAAAAAAAACAGAAAAGAAAAGGCTCTTACAGTGGAGGGGAACGGCGGAAGGTGAGAGGAAATGAGTGAATCTTATTCTCATAGGATTTGACTTAAGGAGGGTATAACATACACACTCAATTGGGTATGGAAATCTGTCTTACCCTACAGGAAAATAGGAGGGGAAGGGGACAAGAGAGCAGGGGGATGATAGAGAGGAGGGCAGATTGGGAAAGGGGGCAATTAGAAGCAAATGCTTCTGAGGAGGGACAGGGTCAAAAGAAAGAATAGAATAAATGGGGGGGCAGGATAGGATTAAGGGAAATAGAGTTAGTTTTTCATAGCATGTCTACTATGAAAGTGTTTTGCATAGCTGCACATGTATAGCCGATATTGAGTTGCTTGTCTTTTCAATGAGGGTGGGGGGGGAGGGAGGAAGGGAGAAAATTTGGAACCCAAGGTTTAAAAAACACATGTTTAAAAAAAATGTTTTCACATGCAACTGGGAAATAAGAAATACAGGAAATGGGGTACAGAAATCTATCCTGCCCTATAGGAAAATAGAAGGAGAAGGCGTGGGGGGGGGGGGTCGGGAATAGAGGGGGAGAAGACAGAGGGATGGGGTATTCAGGATGCATGCCATCTTGGGGTGGGGGGAGGGGCGAGATGGGGTGAAAATTTGGAACTCAAAATCTTGTGTAAGTAAATGTTGAAAACTAAAAATAATAAATTAAAAAAAAAGAAAGAAAGTTATACCTCATTAATTTGATAACCTGTGATTTGTAATGGGTACAGATCCTCTAATCTATTCCAATAAGAATTTCTTTAGCACCTATTATATCCTTGTTGAATGAATTCCAGGAACTCTGCTGGGTACTAATGCAGATTAAGACCTTCTACACCATCTTGTAAAGAATGCCCACACTAATGGGATCACCAAACCATTGAAATATTGAAGCACCCAAACAAATGACTCCATGATATAACCACCAAGATTTTGGAGATATATATGAAGCAGTTCTTAGACACAAATGTATTCCCCTGGGATTTATAATTGGGAGGGACAAGTATTCTCTCTCAATCCTTGGAACAATTTGGCATTATCATGATCTTTGAATGAGAATGCAGAATTAAATCAAGTCTGGGAGTTCTTAAAGGGACATACTCCTTTTTCAAGAGATGATTGAGAAAACCAAGTGGGGACTACAAGAGATCAGCAGCAGCAATGGAGATCTCCAGCTCCAACCAGCCCCTCTTACCCCTCTTTTTTTGATATCATTCTAGAAATCCTAGTTATAGCTTTAAGACTAGAAAAATCAATTCAACTAATAAACATTGGTAAATGAAGATTAAAATTTCTGTTTACATATATGATGATTTAATTAGAAAACCCAAGAGAATCAACAAAACCTTAATTGAAATAATAGGTGTGTTGGGCAAAATAGTGCAATACAAAAGAAAACCATAGAAATCATCACTTTTTTATATGTAAGTAATAAAGTACTTACAGAAGTAAAAGAATGACACAATTTGCAAGATATCCAAAGTCCATAATTAGGTTGAGCTCATTTGGTAAAGACGACAATCCTTCCCCAAAATTATCCTATAGATTTAATACTGTACTGACTTGAAATCAAAATATTATAGGATTAAACAAAAGGATAACCAAATTCACATGGAAAACCAGACGACCAAGAAGATCAAAGGAAATTATGACAAATAAAAAAAAAGAAAAAGGAGCCCCTGTACTCTCAGGGTTTCAAAATATGCTATAGATCAGAAATTAGCAAAGCTATCAGGTACTGAATATTAAATAGAAAAATAAGTGAGGAAGTTAGAAAATAATGAGTTGGAAATAGGAGTATATAGTAGTCTAGTGTTTGAAAACCCTAAAATTGTAACACATTGGGGAAACTATGAATGATTCAATGAAAATTATTGGGAAAACTAGGCATCAGCTTGCAAAAATAGGAACAGACCAATTCATTACAAATGGATCCATCAATCAATCAGCAAAATAGTTCCTTCCCTCAAGGAGCTTATATTCTATTGAAGGAAAAATATAAGGGGGTGTGGTCTGGGAAGCTGATTAATTTGATGAATCTCTTCTTCCCCCTCCCCCAAGCCCCAATCAACTGGATGAAATTACCAAGTATTGACTTCTGATGGAAGGACACTTTCAAAGGAGGTAGATATGTCCTAGCCACCTACTGAGAGACCACAGGGATTATCTCCAGTGATGGGGGATGCCTCCACGATGATTAACAACTGAGAGTGGGGGTGGGAGGGGATGTATTCCATTTCATCACCATCTGTAAGAGCTAAATGTGAAAGTATTTGCCTCTCTTTGATTTCCCATGATTTCTTTTCTGTGGATTTTAATACTGGAGTTCAGCAATAGGGGGAGAGGATACCTTTCTGCCCTTCAGGGCCAGAAAATGCAGCCAGTGACTTGCAGGAAAAGCATATGGCAAGCAGCCTGTGTCTATCTAAAGTGTTGTGACAGGGGAATTCACGGATTTCAAGTTCTTGAAAGCCTCCTGCACTTCCATTTCCACTTTCTGACCATAGGTTGGAGACTAGCATTCCCAAGAATGGATTTTCCATGCAAGTACAACATCCTTGGGTACTCAAAGAACTGCAATATGTAATTGTCGAGCCATTTTCAATGATATTTGAAAGCTCATGGAAAATGGGAGAGGTGCCACAGAATTGTAGAAGGGCAAATCTTGTCCCAGTTTTCAAAAAAGGGAAAATAACAGTCTTCAAGCTTAAGTGAGTTTGCCTTTGATTCCTGGGAAAATTCTAGAGTCGATCATAAAATACATGGTTCCAAACATCTAGAAAGGGAAGTGGTGACTAGAAAGAACCAATATGGTTTCATCAAGAACAGGTTATGCCAATCTAAACTAATTTCCTTTTTCATTTAATTTTTTTAAATTTTGGACAGGATTACTAAGCTAGTAGATGAGAGTAATGCTAGGGATATAATTTGCCTAGATTCAGGCATAGCTTTTGAAGAAATTTCACACTCTTTTTGTAGAGAAGATGGAAAGATGTAGACTAGACAATAACACAGAAGGATTCAGAAATAGCTGGATGGTTGGACTCAAAGAGAAATTGGCAGTGGTTCAATATCAAGGTGGCAGGAGTGGGGGTACTCTGGGGATATGTGCTTGGCTATGTACTCTGACATTTTTAACAGTTAGCTGATAAATGACATGCTTTTCAAATTTTCAGATGACAAAAGTTTGAAGGGATAGTTAACACACTGTATGACTGTAAATATCCTTAATGATCTTGACTAGCTAGTGTATTGGACTGGAATTTTGAAAAATGAAATTCAATAGGGATAAATATGAAGTTTTGCATTTGGATGCAAAAAATTAGCCTTGCAAGTGCAAGATGGAAGAGGCAGCAGTTATACTGAAAAAAAAAGATCTCAGGATTTTAGCAGACTGCCAAGTTCCATCTGAATCAGCAGCATGATGTGGCAGCCAAAAAAAAGTCAATTCCATCTTGGGCTGCATTAGTAGGGATACAGTTTCCAGGAATAGGGAGAAGACAGTCCCACTGTGCTAAGACCTCACCTGGAGTACTGTGGGCACCAACGTTTAGGAAGGAAATTGATAAGCTAGAGAGAACCCAGAGGATGCTGAGTAAAACCAAGATGGCGAAAGAGCTTGAGTCCATGTCATAAGAGTATTGATTGAAGGGGATGGTGATGTTTGGCCTGGAGATGAGATGACTCAAGAGAGACATAAGGGATGGCTTCAAGTATCTGAAAGGCTGTCACGTAAAGGAAGAATCAGACACTTGCTCTATTTGTCCCTAGAGGCCAGAACCAGGAGTAAATGGGGGAAGTCACAAAGAGACCAATTAGGGCTTGAGGTCAGGGAGAACTTCCTAACAATTACAGCTGTCAAATAGTGGAACAGGCTGTCTAGAGAAATAGTTATTTCCCTTTCTTTGGAGGTCTTCAAGCAGAGCCTGGGAGTCCACTTGTCAAGTATGTCATTGTGAGAATTCTTTATGTGTAAAGGTTGGTCAGGATGGTCACTAAAATGCCCTCCAACTTGCAAATCCTGGGATTCTCTATTTCTCAAGAGACTGAGAGTTGGGCATCGGCCTCCTAGAGGAAGAAGATTTCCTCAACTTTGGGCACTTGGGAGTACAGAGAATATAGCCTTGCTTAAAGAGAGTAAAGTAGCATCATTGGGAGCGGGCAATGGCCTGGACCTCGCCAACACTCCACGATGTTGCTGGGAACTGCTTTGATGGTGCAGATGGAGAGTCAATGGGGAGTGTGTGATAGGCAGCACCAATGAATAGTTATCTTCCACACAGGGAATCTAAGGAGTCTGATTAGCTACTTCGGCAGTGGATAGAGCTCTAGGCTTGGAATCAGGAGGACTCATCTTTGTGAGTTCAAATCCAGCCTCAGACACTTGCTCGCTATATGGTCCTAGGCAAGTCACTTCACCCTGTTTGCCTCAGTTTTCTCTTCTGTAAAATGAGCTGGAGAAAGAAACAGCAAACCACTCTGATATCTCTGCTAAGAAAACCCCGAATGGGGTCACAAATGGTCAGACACAGCTGAAAAACAAATGAACAACAAAATGTGTGTGCCAGGCAGCTAGGTGGCTCAGTGGATAGAGAGCCCTTGACCCGGAGTAAGGAAGAATCATCTTCTTGAGTTCAAATCCAGCCTGAGACACTAGCTGTGTGACCCTGGACAAGTCACCTCACCCTGTTTGCCTCAGTTTCCTCATCTATAAAATGAACTGGAGAAGGAAATGGCAAACAACTCCAGTAGCTTTGCCAAGAAAACTCCAAATGGAGTCACAAAGAATTGGACACAACTGAAAAAAAAATGACTGAGAACTAAGATCCTTAAATGCTATTTGCTTCTATGTTCTACTGATTCCAGTGAATCAAGTCAAGAAGCATTTACTAAATGCTGGGGATACAAAGAAAAGCCCTCCCCCCACCCCTACAACAAAAAGCAGTCTCGGCTTTCAAAAAACTCATAGTTCAACATGTGGGAGGGGTATTTTGCTGATGTTTAGTTGGTTTTAGTCATGTCTGACTCTTCATGACCCCATTTGGGGTTTTCTTGGCACAGATGCTTGAGTGGTTGGTAATTTCCTTCTTTAGCTGATTTTACAGATGAGGAAACTAAGGCAAACAAGGTTAAGAAACGCTTCTTGTAGATAGTGTAATTTTAGTTTAGACTTGAAGGAAGTCAGAGAATCCTGGAGATGGAGTCAGTCAGTCAATCAGTAAATAAACATATATTAAGTGCCTACTACACGTCAAGCACCTCACTAAGTGCTGACAATACAAGTACAAGTAGGAGCTTTACGGGGACAATACATAAGAGTAAGCTACAAGAGGGGCAGAAGGTAGTAATGAGTGGTGAGTACTAAGCAGATTCATTCTTACAGGATAATGAAGATAGAAAAGAGGAGAGAGAGCATTCCAGGCATGGAGCTGCCCATTGAAAATGTCCAGAGTTGGGAGATGTCCAGTGGAAGGAAGAATAAGGAGATCAGGGTCAAAAAGTATGTGGGGTATGTAAGAAAAGTAGGGGTGATTCAGGTTATGAATGGCTTTGAACATGGAAGAGAGGATTTTATATTTGATCCTGGAAATGACAGGGGAGCCGCAAGAGTTTATTGAGTAGGGGGACGACATAATTGGATCTGTGCATTAGGAAAATCACTTTCATGGCTGAATGGATGAAAGACTGGAGCAGCGAGAGACTTGAGGCAGGTGGACTCACTTGAAGGTTATTGCAATAGTCCAGGTGTGAGATGATGAGGGCCTGCCCCAGGGTGGTAGCAAAGTCAGAGAGAAGGGAATGTATTGGAGAGGTGTTTACAAGGTGAAATTGGTGGGCCTTGGCAACAGATTGGATATGGGAGAGTGTGAGCAGTTGAGGTTGCTTGTAACTGGGAGTATGATGGTATCCTCAGCAGTAATAAAGAAGTTAGGAAGAGGGCAGGGTTTGAGGAAGGGTAGAGAAAATGAGGTCAGTTTTGGATATGTTGAGGTTACGATGTTTCTGTGATATTTTATTCAAGATGACCAGATGAAGATGTGGGACTGTTGGTCAACAGAGAGCTGAATAATGAGGGAGGTGGCAATCTTCTTGAGAAGACAAGATAGAATGGGATCATGTGTGCACGTAGAAGGGTTTTCCTTGATAAGGAGAAGGACCCCCTCTGTGTGTGACACAGTGCTCCACAGGAATGTGCGGAAGCCAGTTCCAATGAACTCCTGGCAATTGGGAAATTTTCAGTGTGAACGTTCACACCTCAGAAATCAACAAACCTTTCAAATAGGGGCTTGGTGTTTTGTTGATTGACTAGACTTGAGAAAGCAAAGGAAAAATATTAACAACACAGATTAAACTTAAAAGTTTCATGTGTACCTTTTTTTTCAGAGGCAGATAAGTGATTCAGTGGATAGAGTGTCGGGCCTGGAGTCAGGAAGACCTGAGTTCAAATCTGTCCCCAGAGACTTATTAGCTGTGTAACCCCTTGGCAAGTCATTTAACCTCTATTAGCCTTAATTTACCGGAGAAGGAAATGGTGAACCACTCCAGTATCTTTACCAAGAAAACTCCAAGAACAGTATTGGCATGCTATGGCCCACGGAGTCACAAAGAGCTGGACATGACCGAACAAGAAGAAGTACTTTTTTTCTTGAAAAATTGGTTGTTAAACATTTACCAGCACACCCTGGACAGGGGTGCCAGAGGAGGAGATAATAGCAAAAGGTATTTGAGTGATGTGCGATAAGGAGAAGGGGAGAAGAAGGATCTTTTGGCCAATTCTTTCAGTAAAATGTGAGGCAGGGTTCTCAGCTGGAGGGGGCACTGTGGGAGGTTTGAAGAAGAATAAAAAGATATGGAAAAACCGCTGAGGTGGATGAGAAAACGAATCAATTAAGATGGTATAAAGGATTGACTTTGTATTTTATGCATTTTCCGTGGGGTCAAATATGTCAAATATGTTGTTCCCAATCTGATACCTGTTTGTACACTGAATGTTGTTGGGAGCTGAGGACCCTGTTATCGACATTTTAGGAATCTGAACCGAACCCAAATTTTATTTTGGGGATGATTCTGGATCTATGCTAGGTGGGAGCAGTGTACCAAAGGGAGAAACTGATCCTCTTAGGGGTCAGGGTCTTAGGATTATACCCATGGCTGTGTGAGTCCAGAATACCTTGGGGACAGTTGGGGCCATGGGTGACAAAAGTAAATACAATGTAATTCTGAGGGGTAAGAGGCACTAATAGCTGGTGAAATAAGGAAAGAGCTCATGTAGGGGATAGATTTGAGCTGAGTTTTGAGAGAGGAAGCCAGGAGGCCAAGAGGCAGAGATGTAGAGGGAGAGCAGGAAGGGAGAACAGTGCGCAAACCACTTTGGAAATGGAGAAAGCATGAAAGGTGATAATATGCATTAACTCTGGAAGGATAGGCTGGAGCCAGTCAATGAAAGTCTTTCAATGACAAATCACTTTAGGAAAATCACTTTGGCAACTGTGTGGATGATCAGTTAGAGAAGGGAGATGCTCAAGGGAGGGAAACCAATTAGGAGGTGATGACAAAAGTCCAACGAGATAATGAGGCCATGAACCAAGGTGATGGCTATTATAAGAGTGGAGGATAGATATGGGAAAAGCTCCTGAGGTAGAATCAAAGAATTGGCATATGATTGCCAAGGTCAGAATGTCACTCTGCTACTCAATAAATGATAGTGGCTCCCTATTACCTCCAAGGTCAAATACAAAATTTGAAGCCCTTCATGGCCAGGTTCTCTCCCACCTTTCCAGCCTTCTTACACTTGACACATATTCTGATCTAGTGACACTGGCCTCCTTGCTATTCCTCAAACAAGACACTCCATCTGTGGAGTGCCCCCAGCCCTGGAATGTTCTCCCTCTTCATCTCTGTCTCCTGGCTTCCTCAAGTCCCAGCTAAGATCCCGCCTTCTACAGGGAGCCTTTCCTGATCTCCCTTAACATGGGAGTCTTCCCTCCATTGATCATCTCCAACTTCTTTATCTACTTTATCTCCAATTATATCTAATTTATTTAAGTATATAGGTTGTTTGCACATAGTTGTTTACACGTTGTATTCTCCACTAGATTGTGAGTTGCTCAGGGGCAAGGACTGTCTTTTCCTTTCATTATATCCCCAGCACTTAGCACAGGGCCTGCTAAGTAGTAGGTGCTTAATGAATGTTTATTGACTGACTGACTAACTGATTTGATACATGGGGTGATTGAGAGCAGGGTCCAGGATTTGTCCTAGGTCGACAACCTGAGAGACTTGAAGGATGGTGGTGCCTTCTACCGAATGGGGACTTCTGGAAGTGGGATGGGTTCCCAAAAGATAATGGGATCTATTTCAGCCACGTTGAGTTTGAGATGCCAATGGGATATACATTGGAAATGTCCAAGAAGCAGTTGGTGATGAAGGACTGGAGTTCTGGAGATAGACTAGGGAGGAGAATCTGTTGGTTTTTTTGTTTGTTTGTTTGTTTTGTTTTGCTTTGGTGAGGCAATTGGGGTTAAGTGACTTGCTCAGGGTCATCTGGTCTGAGACTGGATTTGAACTCAGGTCCTACTGATTCCAGGGTTGGTGCTCTATCCACTGCGCCACCTAGCTCCCTTTTGGAGATAGACTAGGGCTGGAGATAGAGTTAACTCAATAGAGTGGGAATATCTAGGAGGAGAGGGTGGTCAATCAAGCCCAATATGATCCAGGTCAAGAAAAATGGGAATTGAGAAAAGGCCATTGGATTTGGTCATTGAGAGCCCATCCAGAACTTCAGAGAGAATAGTTTCAGTTGAGTGATGAGGTCAGAAGCTAGATTACAAGGGAAGTGAAAGGAGAGGAAGCAGAAGCAAGGCATGTGGACAACTTTTGCTAGGAATTTGACTATGAAAGGGAGGAGACATAGGAAGACAGCTTTGAGAGATGGTAGGGTCAGGTCAAGGGAGGGCTTTTAAAAGATAAGAACAAAACATTCAAAGGATAAGCCATAAAAATCCTAGCAGGCAACAACTTGTTACATCTTTCATAACTGTGGATAGTGGATAAATTCTTAACAATTAGTGGCTTGCAGAATATAATAAGAGATAAAATGGATGCGTTTGATTATCTAAAAAAAATGAAAACAAAACAAAACAAAACTTTTCTACAGCAAAACGCAACACATCCAGAAGGAAAAGGAATGAAAGAAAAACTGGTGAAATGTTTTTGTAGCAATTCATTCTGATAAAAGTTTGGCATTCACAATTTACAAGGAAATGACACAAATTCATGAGTAAACACCATTCTCTGACTGATAAGCAATCAAAGGATATGTACAGATAGTTCTGGAAAGAAAAAAAAAAACACCAACTATTAGCAATCGCATGAACAAACATTTGACATCTTCGAGAGAGAAATGCAAGTGAAAACAAACTTAGGTACCTCCTGACCCCTGTGAAATCGGCAAAACCCATAAAATATGACAAAGTTCTATGCTGGCAGGGCTGTGGTAACATACTGTTGATGGAGCTGGAAAATAGCCCCATCTTTTTGGAAAGCAAGACAGAATCCCTGAACCAGAGTTACAAAAATATGCACACATTTTATCCAAGTGGTCCCAGCACTGGGGAGATGCCCCAAGGAGGCTATAGGCAAGAAAGTATGCTCCATCTGTACAGAAACATTGTTATTAATGTTATTCTAAATAGCAAAAAACTGCAAACAATCTGAGTGTTTATCAATTGGGAAATTGTTGAACAAATGGTGGCAGGCAGCTCAGTGGTTCAGTGGATACAGCAATTGTGAAATTACTGAATAAATTATGGTATGCTAATATATGTAATGGGACAATATTGGACCAGTTGAAATTAGAAGAGTGGCAGTATAGTGGAGTGGATAGAAACCCTGATTCAGAGCCAGCAAGATCTGGGTTCTAGTGGACCTCTGACATGTACTGGTTCTGGGCCTCTGGCCCAATCATTTAATGTCTCAGTGCCCCTAAACAATTTTTAAAATTGTGAGTTTCAGAGAAGGTACTGATTGGTATTGATAGTGGGAGTTTTCTCACTGGCGAGCTCCTTGTACCAGTTAAGTCACAAATCATAGTACAAAAAAAAATGTGAATATGAAAAATTAAAAAAGATATGAGAAAACTTCTATAAAGTGATGGGAGGCAGTGGAAAGAACTCCAGATTTGGAGTCAGATGACCTGGGTTCAAATCCTGGCTCTGACACTTGTTACTTTTGTGACTCTGGCCCTCAGTTTCCTCTTCTGTAAAATGGTTGGACTGAATGACCTCTGAGGTCTTTTCCAGCTCTAGTCAAGGAAGGATCCTTTGTATGACCTTAGGCAAGTCCCTACCCCTACCTGGACATTGTGTCCTCCTGCTGCAGACCCCTTCATGCCCTTCCCCCCACTTTTCAGCTTCCTTTTGTGTGTCGTTTTCCCCCGTTAGACTATAAACTCCTTGAGGGCAGAGACTGTTATTTTTGTTTTGTTTTGTTTTCTAATGTGTATCCCCAGCGCTTTGCACAGTGCCTGGACCATAGTAGGCACTTAAACCAAAGGAACGATATACACATTTAATAGCACCATATTGTTAAAGACAACAATATCAGCAACAAATTCACGTTCTCCCTCCAGCACAGAACATTCGAAATGATAGGAAAAGCCAGGGCAAGGCAAGGATTACTATGCCCAACTTGATGTATACACTTTTGGAGTGCGATTCGTAACGAGTAAAATAATAGAAGTTCCAGACATGTGCTCAATCCTTTATAATCTCTTGAAGTTTTTGTTTGCTAAATTCAGTTTCTTTCTTGATTTTTCTTAGTCTCTTTTTTATATATTTGAAATTTTATTCTTGTCAACAGAAATCAAAATGAGATTGATATTAAAAATGCATTCAGTCCATTGCCCTGGCCTGCTAAGACCTTTTTTTTTGGATCCTGGCTTTGTCAGCATCTGGTGCGTTTCCCAGATTCTTGTCAGGGGCCAATCTCCAGCATAAAACTGTTGAATATCATAAGGGGAAGGACAGACTTCTAGGGAATTCCCATAGGGGCTACCCACTTAAAGGCCAGCCCATTCATTTTACAGAGGAGAAAACTGAGGCAGAGAAGGGAAAGGCCTTAGAATTGTAAATGAACTTAGAGTCTCAGCTGTCTTATTTTACACATTAGGAAACTGAGGAAAGGACCACTTGAGCAAGGTCACACAGCTAGTAAGTGGCAGAGCTGAGGCTTGAATTGAGACCTTCTGAATCCTTTGATTCCATGGTCGGTGTTCTGTCACATACATTGTTTAATTTCTGTGCATAGGAAGGGGATGAGGGTGTTGCGGAGAAGAAAGGGCCAGAACTTGGGCAGAGGTTTATCTTCATCTTGGCTTCCTCAACCATTCTAGATTTTAGGCATCAGGTAGGATAATCCTTTAGTTAGTCAATCAGTAGCATTTTAATAAACCTACTATGTGTCAGGCACTGTGCTAAGAACTGTGAGTACAAAGGCAAAAAAGGTCTCTGTTCTCAAGGAATTCACAGTCTAATGGGAGACACAAAATGCAAATAACTTTGTACAGATAACATATTACACACAGAGTGGATGAGCAGTACTCTCTGAAGGTAGATACTAGTAGTGGTGGGCGGGATTAGGAAAGGCCTCCCAAAGAAGGTCAGATCCCATCTGAGTCTCAAAGGAAGACAGGAGCTGGAGATGAGGAAGGCGGGCATTCCAGAATTGGAGAAGGGAGAAGGGGTGTCTTGTTTGAGGAACAGAAAAAAAACCAATGTTAAATTTTAGAATTGCTGGAAGGGAATAAAGTGTAAGAAGACTGGAATGTTCAGAAGGGCCAGATTGTGATAGGGTTTAAAAAACAAACAAAGGATTTTCTATTTAATCCTGGAGGTGATAGAGAGCCATTGGAATTTATTGGGAAGAGGGGTGAGATGGTCAGACTCGTATTTTAGGGAGATTACTTGGGCAGCCGAGTGGAAGATAGAGTGGTGAGGGAAGACTTGAGCCAGGGAGACCAAGCAGGTGTGGTTCAGCATTCTGAGTTGTGATGGGAAGAATGTCCTAAGAAAACTGCCAAATTCTTGATCAGGGGTGTGGGCCCTGGATTTGGTTATAAGAAGTTGTTGCTTCCAGATATCTCCTTATTTCCCATTTTTCTTCTTTCTAGAAGGTTGGAGGATAATGGAACGGGGTGGATGATAATGGAACGAGGTAGACGATAATGGAACGAGGTGGAGGCTGGAGCTAGAGGTGGATGTGTGTGTGTGTATGTGTGTGTGTGTGTGATGGTGGTGGAGCAGTTGCCCATTGGATTGTTTTCTAGTTGTGCCCTGACACTTGATTTGAGTCAACCAACTGCAAATACTGAGGGTGCTTAGAAATTCTCCTGGTTTCTGTGGGGGGAGGAAGAGGAGGATAGATAAGGGCATGAGCTGAATAAAAAGGAAAAGGAGATGGTGAAGGTGGTTTGGTATGTTCTGCAACAGTGGAGAAGAGGCCAGATATTGAATTTGGGGACGAGAGCTTGAGGCAAAGATGAAGGGTAAATACCCCCAAAATAAGGCTGAACATTTCAGTCCTCAGAGAGAGCAGGGAGAATTTTGCAGGGACTTGCATTGAGTGTTTGTATTTCTGCTATAGCTGAGGGGCCTCTATCTAGGTTCCAAGTGGAGGTTGGTTTCCATCCTAGAAAGAAAGCGAAGGGTTTCAAGGAACATTTCTCTACATTCCAGACCATTAGGGGATAGGAAGCATTTAAAAAATTAGACAAAAAAGAAAACCGTAACCACAACTGAAAGTGGGACTTTGATGGGAACAAAAAAGTGAAAACTTATGGATCTGAAGTTTAAAAACTTGACCTTTGTCAGGAGGTTGGTGACTGGAGAGATGTTACACAAAGGAGTAGGGAAACGCAATGAGGCGCTTGGATGAGAAATATACATTTAAGGATATTAATGGAGAGGAAGACAGATGCCTGGAGGCAGAAGCAGTTGCTGACTATGTTGGGCCTCTTAATGAATGATAAAATAATGTCACATAAGATGTCAGATGAGATGTCTGGGATCTAGAGCTGGAAAGGCCATTGGATGCCACTGAATCCAACACCCTTATTTTAAAGATGAAGAAAAGAAGGCCAAGGAGGTTTGGGGCCTTGGCCTTATGACCTTATTTAGGTCCATACAACTAGTGTCAGAGTAGGATTTGATCTTAGATCTCTTATGGTTCCAAGGATAGCAAACTATCCACAACACCTTTCTAAAAGTCGGAGGATAAAGAGAAAAGAAGTACTGAGCGGTGATTCCTTGCTTAGAGGTCCTGAGGCAGCTATCTGTATGTACTGATATAACAGAGAGGGCATTAGACTTCTGGTTGGGATGGTTATGGGAAAGGGTCTAGGTAGGTCCAGCTCTCTCTCTCTCTCTCTCTTTTTTTTGGCTAGGCAATGGGGTTAAATGACTTGCCCAGGGTCACACAGCTAGTAAGTGTTATGTGTCTGAGGCTGAATTTGAACTCAGGTCCTCCTGAATCCAGGCCCGGTGCTCTATCCACTATGCCCCCTAGCTGCCCATAGTCCCAGCTCTCTTAAGGAATATTTATTAATAGTGAAAAATAGGTTGGAAAGATACCAGGAATAGATGGGATGTGAAGCAGACATTGATCTGGGGTAGGGACCTCTATTCTTCCATGAGACACCCAGTCATGAGCTTCTGGATGCTCCAGGAGATCAGTCTAAAGCCAGCCCTAATCTTAGGGATCAAGGCTTGAATCTCCAATCTTTGGTTAGTTGACTGCACAGGAAACTAGGCCAGCCAGCATAACCAAGCTGAAGCCTGCAGATCTGAACCAGCCTCTTGGATAGATGTCTGGTCGGCACACAGACAAGACCAATAATTTTGGCTAGGGGAGCCTCAGAAGCCAGCTCCATCTGATCTGGGTCAGGCCCCTTAAGCCCGGGACTTCTGGTAGGCCAGCTCATAAGTTTGAAGGACACTGCAGACTCTGACAGCAGTGGGGGTTTGGTGTCAACCATGTGTCTAGCTCCGGACCCCAGGCCAGAGCTGGGGTTCTAGGCAGGGCCTGCCCCAGGAGACTAGACCAGAGCCAGCCTGATCTGATTTCTGTTGGCAATTCTAGGGGCTGCTGTGGTGGGTGGTGCTTGGTGGCAGTGGGCAGGGTTCTGTAGCAATGCTGTGTCGAGTCTCTGGCTCCAGACCAGGTTGTAGAAGGCAGGCAGCCTCCCACCTAGAAACTAGAGGCCAGTAACCTTCAGAGTATAGCAGGAAAAGGACAGAATCCCAGTACACAATACTGTCTCACTCCAGGACTGCAATGGGAGACAGTATCTGGGCCCTGCCACCCTACATAACAGTATAGGAGGGGCCATGGTCTAACCTTAGAACAAAATCTTAACCCAAGGCCTAAAGCTAGAGATATAAGCAAACAGGAAAAAAAAATACTGCTACAATTTAGGAGATACGATTGACTAAAATAATCTCAAAAGAAAATCTCAGAGGATAAAGATAACCCTGTTATAATCCAGACTAGAATTTCAAAGTGTGGAGGGAGCAGATTATCCATAAGCACTCCAAGAACGGATGGGAGAAATGAAGGAAGAGCAGAAAATGGGGGAAAAATGAAATTAGAGCACTTGGAAGAATAAAAAAAAAACAGCTTGATGCAAAAAGTGGCCAACATTACCCAAGTAACTGGCATTCTGAAAAACAACATAGCCCTAAAAGCCCTGAGCCATATCACGCCAACTCCCCAAGGCCCTCTCCTAGCCTTCCCTTCCTCCCCTGTGGAATGTGCTGGAAAGCCACAAGCTCCAATTTCTGGAATCCCTCTCCATTCTCAACTCATTTGCTAATTTATAGATGATTCCTGGAGGTGTGACCAAGTTTCCCGGCCTATTAGAATGGACTTCCTAACATTTCATTTCATCTAGAGTTTGCAAAAAATTTTCCACCCTTGGTCTAAGGTCTTTCGGTTAATTGCCTGAGATGTGTTCTCATCTAGTTAGGGTATCAGAGCTTAAATGGGGTGGGATGGCTCCCACCCCTCTCCACATTCTCTCCTCCCCTCCTCAGTTTGAACATTTTCTGGCTTCAGCAAATCTACTGGAGTGTATTTGGCAAGGGTCAAATCCTGGATCGTTCTTTAGCGAAGTGAAGAGGTCTTGCATTATCTGTTTCCAATGTCTTCCCTAGGCGCCTTGTACTAAAGTCTCAGGAAAAATCTATGTGGCATGGTTGGTAATCAAATCCCGTAATTCACATTCTTCCCTACATCCAAGTACATAGTGGTACAATTTAGCAAACAAACACCGTCTTTACAAAGTTCTAATAGGTTACTGCCTGCCTGGTTGCTTGCAAAAAGGGCTTTGCTTAACCCCAAAACAATAAAGGGAAAGGAAAGAAAAAAACAAGTCTTCTCTATCAGAGGGAAAATCTGGCCCTTTCCAGAATTCTCTGAGCATCTAATACTCTCCCAACAAGGGATAGATTGAAATCAGCCCCTTACCCTTTAGGTGAAGAAACAAACCCATTTGGCTTTAGTTGGAGTAGCAAGGCTGGTATGTTGGCTCTAAGAGACTGGGTCACTCTCTCCCTCTACCATGGAAGATCCCTTCTATTTTGGGCTCACTTGGGCACCAGGTGCTACAATGAGACTGGCACTGGGCCCAGGCAGGACTGGGGTGCCCTAATAAAGGGTCCCTTTTCCACTAAAGGGTCTACTCTGGAACCACATAAACAGGCTCAGCCTAATCATTAGAGATAGGCAACCATCTTTGGAAGAGCCTCAGGGTGAGAGACTGTGAAAAACAGAAGAACTGAGGCAGTGGACCTAAGGGCAGGTGGAGCTACCTCCAGTGCAGATCTTGCAAACTTTCAAAGGAGAACTTTGAAGGCCAAAGTGAAGAAGGGTTCCATGTGAATTTAATTTAGGTTCAATGTAGGTCAGTTAGTCCTGAGAGGTAGACCAGTGCCAGGAAATGGCCTCTGTTGTCCTTGGCCCATTAAGATAGTTGGGTTCAGATCCCTGAATCTGGAGTGTTGGTTGTGGAGCTCTGGAGCACCCTTATCCCATCTCCTACTCTCATATAAGAGCCTGGTTCCCAGAGTCAGACAGGCTACATCTCCAACTCAGAGTTCTTGGGGTATCATCAGTCTTCTTAGTTTGAGCCTTTACCAGTCAACTCTTTGATAATTTATAGATGATTCCTGGAGGTGTGACCAAATTTCCCAGATTATTGGAATAGAGTCCCTGTCTATCATAATTTAACTTCATTAAATGACTTTCAAAGACTTTCCACACACTTAGGTGTTTTGAACTGGTTTTTAAAAATATATTTTTTTATTTTAAACATTCTTTTCTTTTTGAATTTTGAGTTCCAAATTTTCCCTCCCTCCCAGTCATCCTCTACCCACTGAGAAAGAGAGCAAAATTATATCAATTATACATACGAAATTACATAAAACAGACTTCCATATTGATCATATCATTAAAAAGCAATAAACAATAAAGAAAGCTGGAAAGTTATACTTTAATTTGCACTCAGAGTTCATCAGTTCTCTCTCTCTGGAGGTAGATAGTGTTTTTTTTCTTCATGAGTCCTTTGGAATAGTCTTGGATCATTGTACTGCTGAGAAGAGCTAAGTTATTCACAGTTGATCCTCGTACAGTATTGTTGTTGCTGTGTAAAATGTTCTCCAGGTTCTACTCACTTCACTTTGTATCAGTTCATGTCTTTCCAGGTTTTTCTGAAATCCACCCACTGATCATATAGCACAATACTATTCCATCACAGTCATATACCACAACTTGTTCAGCCATTCCCCAATTGATAAGCATCCCCTCAATTTCCAATTCTTTGCCACCACAAAAAGAGCTGCTATAAATATTTTTGTACATGTAGGTTCTTTTCCTTTTCCTTTGATCTCTTTTGGATACAGACCTAGGAGTGGTATTCCTGTATCAAAGGGTATGCACAGTTTGATAGCCCTTTGGGCATAGCTCCAAATTGTCCTCCAGAATGATTGGAGTAGTTTATAACACTACTAACAGTTTTTTAGTGTGCCTATTTTCCTTCAACCTCTCCAGCATTTCTGATAAGCGTGAAGTACTACTTTGCAGTTATTTTCATTTGCATTTCTTTGATCAAAGGTGATCTAGAGCATTTTTTCATATGGCTATATATAGCTTTAATTCCTTCTTCTGGAAGTTTTCAGATTGGCTAATATGACAGAAAAAAAGAAATGACAAATGTTGGAGGAGATATGGAAAAATTGGAACACTAATGCACTGTTGGTGGAGTTGTGAACTGATCCAACCATTCTGGAGAGCAATTTGAAACTATGTCTAATGAGATATTTCACATTTTCTTCTATTTTTTCATTCTTTTGACCTTCTTTTATTGTTTCTTGAAGTCACTAGCCTCCACTTGCCCAATTCTAAATTTTAAGGAATTATTTTTTTGCCAGTGAGATTTTATGCCTCTTTTTTCATTTAGCTAATTCTGCTTTTTAAGTAGCTCTTTTCTTCAGTGAATTTTTGTGCCTCTTTTACCATTGGACCAATCCTGTTTTTTTAAGGTGTTAGTTTCTTCAGTATTTTTGTACCTCTTTTGCCAAGTTTTAAGTCGCTTTTCATAATTTTCTTGCTCACTCTCATTTCTTTCCTCAATTTTTCCTCTACTCTTCTTATCGCTTTCTTTAACATTTCCAAGAATTCTTCTTGGACTTGGGTCCAATTAGCATTTTTCTTTGAGGCTTTGGTTATAGCTGTTTTTATGTTTTTGTCTTCTTCTGCGTTTTCCTCTTGGTCTTCCCTACCATCACATTAGCTTTTTATGGTAAAGTTCTTTCTTTTCTTTTGTTTGCTCATTTTTCTATCCTATTTCTTACTTTATATTAAAGTTGAGCTCTACTCCCAGGGTGGAGGGAACATTGTCCCAAACTTCAGGCTTTTTTGTGCTGCTGTTTTCAGAGCTAGATCTGGGGGTCTGTAAGTTTTTTGATGCTTCCAAGGTGGTGTGATCTTGGGAGAGGTGTGGTCATTTTTCTCTTGGTCTTTACCCAGGAAGAGCCCCTGCTCCCCTGCAGCCACAAGTTCTAGTGGTTCTCTTGGCCCTAGAAATGTGGCCAGGGCCCCTGCTCCCTTGTGACTGATCACAAGCACTCCACTCTGCCTTGGAACTGTGACCCAGAACTGCATATGGGTGAGAGAGTTGCTAATTAGTGCCAGTTTCACCTCAAGCCAGCAAAGGATCTTCTGTAATCTTTTTCTGACCAGTTGTCTGACTCCCTTACCATCTCTAGGCTGAGAACTCCTGACACTGCTGCTGCTGCTGCCTCTGTTGCGGCTGCATCCAAGGCCCACCACTGGTGCTGATGCTGGGCTTTAAGCCAGCCCCCACCCCAATGTCACAGACCTCTCCTGCCAACCTCCTAAATTGTCTTAGGCTGGAAAAATGTTTCCCTCTGATTTTTTGTTGGCTCTGTTGCTCCAAAATTTGATTTGAGGCATTATTTTAAAGTTGTTTAGAGGGGAATGTTGGGAGAGCTTGGCTAGGTTGTTTCCTGTCCTCCACCATTTTGGTTTTGTCCTCTGAGCAGTTGAGATATGTTATCATATAATTAAAGTATCAGAACTAAATTAACATGAGGTGGTTTTAATCACTCCCTTATAATAAAATGGAGGAAGCTAGTGTCTACCTTGGATTCTAAAAACTTGACTAAACAAAAAACCTGGATAATATGTTTTTATGAAATCATAAAAACTACTCTAAACTATTACAGTCAGAGGGCAAAGTGAAAATAAAATCTACTGATCGCTTCCTGAAAGAAATCCCAAGTTGGACACATGCAGAAATATTATAACCAAAATCTAAAGTTTTCAAGTCAAAGAAAAATTACTGCCTGCAGTCAGACAGAAAGAGATCAAGAATCAAGATTGCCACAATGAAGATTTAGCAGTCTTAATTCTAAGGAAAAAAAATCTTAAATGATATACCACATGGCAAAAGAAAAAGGCTTATAAATGAATATAACTTTTCTTAAAAAAAATCTGATATTTGAAGAGTAAAAAGGAGGGGCTGGAGTAGAACGTATTTTGTCTCAGCTGAAGTCACAAAAAGGAAGGATGGCAGTCATAATCTTGGGCAAGGTAACATTAAAAATAGACATGGTAAAAAAAAAAGGCAAGCAGAGAAACTACATAATAACAAGAGCAAACATATATTCACTGAATGGATAGCAGCTAAATGCCTAAAGGAAGAGATAACTGAATTATAGGAAGAAATAAAGAGTAAAACAATTATTAATAGAGACCTTAACTTGCTCCTTTCAGACTTAGAAAAATCTATTCAAAAGGTAAATGAGAAAGAAGTTAAGATCTGAATAGAATTTTGGAAAAGTTAAATGTGATAGACCTCTGGTGATTACTGAATGGCAATTGTAAAGATCACACATATTTCTTTGCTTTGTGTGGCACCTTTACAAACATTTACCATATTCTAGAGCATAACACTCAAAAACACTCATAGAAGCAGAGATATTAAGTACATTCTTTGCTGACAACAGCATAATTTAGAGAAAGGGTTGAGACTTAAATGAATACTAAATAATATTGTCCTATAGAATTGTAGATCAAAAACCAGACCATAGACACAACAAATACTTTTATTAAAGCAAATGATGAGAATGAGACAGCATAACAAAATTTTGGGGCATTCAGATGAAGAAGTGCTTAGAGGAGAATTTATATTTCTAAACATGTTAATTAACAAAAGGAGAAAGCAAGATATCAACGAATACTGTAATTTTAAAAAGCTAGAAGAGGAGCAAATTCAAAAAGAATAGAGACTTTGAGATGGTCCAGTCATCCCTTTTGTGTGTGAACCCAGTTGTGGCTCAGCACCTCCTGAGTCATCAGTTTTTGTGGCCCCATAGCTCATTTGAAGACTTTTCATTATCCCATAATACCAGCCCTTTGGTTATACGTGGCTAGAAACAGACTCTCAAAGTTCCCTATGTTAAACTAGAACTAGGCAGGGAGTACCTGAACATGTTAAGTATAATATAGCAGGCAAGACAAATCTAAGGCTGCTCTGATAACTTGGCCCGCAGTGGCCAGTTATCCCATTACATAAACATGAAGCACTTATTAGGAATGAATGCTGATTAGGTAGCTTGCATTTCACCTCTACTCTTTGCTATATCCCTCAAAGTCTATATCTTCTAGAAAACCATGCCGAAGGCGTGGGTTCTTGCTCTTGTTAGTTGTTCTCTTCTCTGATGCAGAAAATTCCCTCGCCTCTAGTCAGCTCCAGTCATTGGATTCAGGACCTCCAGAGCTCTTGAACTCATAGGGTTGTTTTCAAGTCCGTACATGTCCATCTTGAAAATAGTGTTTTGTCACCTACTGAGGAAAGGAAACATTCAACGGAAAAGGCAGACTGGGGCCCAGGTACAAATTGGCGTAGTTGAGTCCTTGGTCCATATAGGAGTGGCTGTGGCAGGGAGGGGGAAATGCGCTGCCTCTTCTCCATCTTCCAGCCTCTACCTTATGCAGGAGAGGGAGCTAGAAGCAGTCTCTTGCTTTTTAAAGGTCTACTGACATCATTTTTTCTGGCTCAACAGCCAATGAAAACTTGGTTTAGAGTAAGAAAAGAGGCATCATGTTAAAATCGAAAGAACATTGAATATGGACTCAAAGGATCTGGGTTCAAATCCTAGTATTATTCTTACTATTTGTATGATCTTGAGCAAATCATGTCCCCTCTCTGGGCCTTAGTTTCCTCCTTTGTAAAATGAGGTTTGTTTTTTTTTTTTAACTAGAGATAGATTCTAATGTCCAGTTCCTCTTTGCCACCCACTAGCTAGTGTGACTTTAGACAAGCCACTTCTGCTTTCTGGTGGAGGAGGGGGAGGAGAAGAAGGAAAAGAGAGAAAAAGAATGGAGGGGAAGAAGGAGAATGAGAGAAATGGAGATGAAGAGGGGAAGATAAAGGGAAGGGGAAAGGGGAAAAGGGGGTTAGATAGATGAGGAAGGGAAAAGGAAGCAGGGAGAGAGGAGGTTGGAGGAAAAAGAAGAGAAGCAGCATGGTTTCAAGCTCTTCCGCCATCACCACCATATCCTGGGGCTTCTAGACATATACAATCATCAAGAAAGGCAGCGTATGAAGAGCAACTGGGAACAACTACACCATTTTGAGTACTGTAGATATTCAAATCAACTACAAAAGACGTATGAAGGAAGATGCTATCTATCTCCAGAGAAAAAATTGATAAATAGACATATGCATAGTATTGTCTTACATATATATGTGTATATATAATATACAAAAATATATACATATATGTATATATATACATATATATATTTGTGTTAAACGGTGGAATTCTCTAGTGTGGGGTGGGGAGGGAGGGAGACAGGGAGACAGGTAGAAACTTAAAATATAATAAAAAAGAAATTTTAAAAAAAGGTACTATAGTACAGAAGATAGAGCCCTGGACTTGGAGTCAGAAGACTTGGTTTCAAATCCCAACTTAGACGTTTACTGTCAGTGTGACCTTGGGCATGTCACTCAACCTATTTGCCTTTGTCTTCCCATCTGTATGTAATATATGTAGTTTTAATCCTGAGGCAATTTGTATGCTGCTACTTAAGGACTGGCAGAGGGAACAGTGACTTGATACTGCGTACCTCTTTGTAAGGGACGGAGTTGATGTGAGAGATTTAGAGAGAGACAATCTTCTTTTTAGCGTCTTCTGAAGAGACACATGTGGTTCCAGATTCTCTTCAGGGAAAGACTCAAGGAGAAAAGGAAAAAAGACTAGGAAGTGGCCATACCTTACCATGTTCCCGATTTCTAGCTTGCTTCCCTAGAGATTTCCGGGAGTTTCCCCTTGGGTGAATTTAGGGCCTCTCTCTTGGTTTAGTCTTGTATATTTCCTGATATATTCTCATCTGTAGAACTTGTCTGATTTCTGTTTGCTATCTACTCAGATAAGTGAGTTTCCTTGCTAATAACAGACTGGCTGTGATCCTTTATGTAACTAGACATTTGGTGGGAAGGAGCAGTAGTAAACTGGAGTAGTAGTGGTAAACCAGCTTCGGTTACTACTTCCCCTTTAAAAGACAGTGGCCAGCATTCCCCAGTTGACTAATAGAGGATTTGAATAGGCCAGGGGTTCTGTAAACCTTGGACTCAGTCAAAAGGCCACACTCAAGGACCTGGAATAGGTTCCCCACCCCTGGAATAGGCAGTTTTGAGAGGAAGAAATCCAAGCTATCAATAGCCATAGGAGAAAAATGTTTTAGATCACTACTTATTAGAGAAATACAAAGTAAAGTAACTCTGAGGTTCTACCTCATATCCCTCAAATCGGTAACACTGGCAAAAAAAAGAAAATGACAAATGCTAGAGGGGCAGTGGGAAAACAACTATGTTGATGTACTGTTGGTAAAGCTGTGACTGGTCCAGCAACTCTGGAAAACAATTAGAACGAGGCCCAAAAAACTATTAAACTGCGTATACCCTTGGACTGAGTGATACTACTATTAGGTCTCTCCCCCAAAGAGATCAAAGAAAGATGAAAAGGACCTATTTGTACAAAAATATTTATAGCAGCTCTTTTTGTGGTGGCAAAGAATTGGAAATTAAAGGCCTGCCTATTGACTGGGGGAGAGTTGAACAAGTTATGGCATATGATGGTGTGGAATACAATTGTGCTATAAGAAACTATAGAGGAGATGATTTCAGAGAATCCTGAGAGTTAACATGAACTTATGCAGAGTCAAGTGAGCAGAACCAGAAGAATTTTTACAATGACAACAATTTTGTAAAGACAAACAACTTTGAAAGAATTAGGAACTCTGATCAGTGTAATGGCCAACCATGTTTCCAGAGGACTCATGATGAAACATGTGGACCTACCTCCAGATGGGTAATGGACTTAGAGGACAGATTCATGCATATGTTTTTTTTTCTACATGGCCAGTGTAGGAATTTGTTTTGCTTGACTATAATGTTTGTAACAGGGTTTTTTTTTTCAATGGAGAGGGTGGTGGAGGTGGGAGGGAGAGGAGATAAATCTTTGTGGAAATAAAATAAAATTAATTTTAAAAATATAGTAGCCAGGAAAGCAGTTTGAACATAAAAATGTGGCCCTAGACCAGCAACATTTAGGAGGTCAGATAGATATAATTCTATTCCCATAACCATTTAGAGAATAGATTGGCTAGCCTCATGACTCCTTCCTCTGCTCCCCTCCAGGCAGAAACCAAATTCTCCCTTGGAGAGGAGTAGGCAAGATTCCATAAATATCCATCCACATCTCCTTGTGAGTCACATTTAGAAAACACATGTGGACATATACATCTTACATGGGTAATACATATGTTATATGTAAAATTAAGAGGATTGGACTTAAAAACACCCAAAGTCCCTTCGAGCTCCACATCTATGATCCTATGAGAAGAGGAAATAAGAAAGACAGAGGGTCAGGGGAAAAGGGGAAATGGAGAAGAATTCTTGCTGAGATACAGGTTGGAATAGATGACCTCAGAGTCTCCTTCTAACTGTAGAGACTCTGTGATCTATGGAAAATGCCTAACCTCTTCTCCTTCTCCCTCCTCTATCATCACTGCCCCTCGCTCTGCCCAATGACATCATGTATCTGGGAAACAATTAGCTACCAAAGAGAGCAAAGCTGAGCTTGGGGGTCTAAAGGGCACCTTTGCCCCTAAATTTGTACCAACTGAGCTAAACCAGCCACGAAAAGCCTCCAGTTTGTTGGCGGGGCCCATGAAGCCTGTCTGTGAAGTACTCTGGTTATTGGCCTTTGCCTTTGACCTCATATTCAGTTTCTGAAGTTCACTGGGGGACAAAAATCTCCAGAGTTCAGGGTGCTTGACTAATAAAGATGAGCCCAAAGGCCACAACAACCTGAGGTTCCCCTTCTGCCATCCCTATCCTATATGGCACTGTTATTTGAACAATTCATTCCTATCCATGATCTGAATTGCTCCTCACAAACACCCCCTGCCATGGGAGAGGCAGGTCAGATACAGAGGGGGAAACTGAGGCTCAGAGACAGAAAGGAACTTACCAAGGGCCACAGAAGCAGAAAAAAACCACCTGGGTTCAAATGTGGGTTCAGAGAATCACAGCATTTTGGAGTTGAAAGGGATTCTGTTGGTCACTGAGTCCAACCCATGTCTTAAAAAGATGATGGGAAGAAAGATGAGAGGAAAAAGAGGTAAGAGGAAGAGATGAAAGGATGGGAGAGGACAAGAGAGAGGGTGAAAGGGAGAGAGAAGGGGAGGAGAGAGGATCAGTCAGTAAGTATTGGTTGAACATGCTGGAAAGAATCCAGGCTATTTTGAGTACCTTTACTATTTTATTCAGAGATGGGAAGCTTTTTGGAATAGGGTTCCATGGAGCTCTGCATGCTTTCATGGAGAATCAAATTGGTTTTGGCAAATGCATCTGGGCCCAAGAGGAAGGCGAAACACCACCGTAGCCTTTCAACATCCCAGCATCCTTCCTCGACAGAACAAATGCCGATTGCTTTGAATGATAAACATGAAGCCCTGAGCAGTGGCATGTGGGGTACATTTTCCTGGAATAGTTACAGCTGCCTGAATTTCTCTCTCTTTGGTCAAAGCAAATTAGTCACATTTATACTTCAAATGCACTTTGCTGTCTTCTATGATCATAGAGCCTTTCTACTTTCTCTTGTGTGTTTCAGTTAACTCAAAGTCGATGGAAGAGACACTGCCAGGATCCCAGGACTGCAGATGGATGGGTTATAACAGCTTTCTGTCATTGACAGCTTTGGTTCTAACTCAGAGAGTCTTTACAAAGTTGGACCCCCAAATCCCTAGATTCTTAGAATGTTAGAACTGGAAAGGGCCTGATACCATAGAACAGGGGTGGGCAACCTGCAGCTTCGAGGCCACATATGGTCCTCCAGGTCCTCAAGTGTGGCCCTTTGACTGAATCCAAAGGGCCACACTAGAAGACCTAGAGGGCCACGTGTGGCCTTGAGGTTGCAGGTTCCCCACCCAGGCCATAGAACAAGGACCTTAGATTGGGAAGGGACTGTAGAATATAGAATGTTGGAACACAGTGTTAGGACAGGCTTGAATTTTAGAATATAGAATGTCACAGTTGGAAGAGACCTCATAATTTAGACCTTTAGAGCTAGAAGGGACCCTCGAAATGGAATAAATGAATGAACGAATGAATAAGGCATTTCTTAAATGCTTGCTATGTGCAAAGCACTATGCTAAGTCTAGGGATACAAACAGAACAGTAAGACAGTCCCTGCTTTCAAGGAGTTCACATTCTAAGGGTAGAGACAACACCTAAGGAAGGTTTCAGTTGCAAATTAGATAGAAAAGTCCCATGATCCTTGGGGTGCAGCAGAAAATTTGATGGCAATGCTTTTCCCAACCCCCCTTAATCCTAGTGCCTTCTCTCCAAGATTAACTTCAATTTGTCCTGTGTATATCTTGTTTGTACATAGTGGCTTGCATGTTGTCTCTCTCATTAGATTGAGAGCAGAGACTTTTTTTTGCTTTTCTTTGAATCCCCAGCACTCAGAACAGTGCCTGGTACATAGTAGATGCTTAATAAATGCTTGTTGACTTGTCATAGAAAGTCAGAGCTGGAAGGAATCTTAGAACACAGAATGTCAGGATTGGAAGAGATCTTAGAATATGGAATGTCAGAACTGAAAAGGACCTCAGAATATAGCATGGGGGAGCTTGGGTGTACATGGATGAACAGAGCATGTCAGAGCTGGAAGGGACCTTAGAACATAGAATATTAATATTGAAAGGGACCTGAGAAAAGAAAATGTTAGGTCTAGAAGGGACCTTAGAACTTAGTATTTCAGAGCAATAAGGGACCTATAACAACAGAGCTTGGATGTACACTGGAACAAAGAATGTCAGAGCTAGGAGGACCCTTAGAACATAGGAAGTAGAACATAGATTATTAGATCTAGAAAGGACCTTGGTGATCACCTAGTCATAGAACCATGGAATCTCAGGCCTTTAGGAGTAGCTAGTTCAACTCCCTACCTGAACAGGAATCCTGTCTACAATATACCCAACAAGTGGTCATCCGATCTCTCCTTGAAGCCTCTAGTAAGGGGAAACTAGTTGCTGAGGCAGTCTCTTCCACTTTGGGGCAAATTGAATTGTTAGAAAGTTTTACTTTAAACTGAACCCAAATCTAGGTCTGTGAGTACTTCTCCCATTTCAGTACCTTCTCTTTCCATAGTTCCCTCCAGGGACAAGTAAAATAAAGAAATAGGAAATGTGACTACAGAGCCATCATCAGAGATAGGTGAAAGATTATGGAGAGCGGGAGAAGTTCTGCAAGATGGGAAAAGGGCAAATGTCCTGCTTTTTTTTGATAGGGAAGAGAATAGAGGCTGCAAACTATATGTCAGGGAGCATGACTGATTCTTGATAAAATTCTAGAATGGATTATGAATTTTTTTCCTAATCTGGCCTAAACATTTATTTTATTTTTTTCCAATTCACTTCAATTTTACTTTCAGTTTTGAATTTTCTCCCTCCAAACATCATCTACTCCCCACTCCCATTGAGAAAGCAAGAAAAACAAAACCCAGTTATAATTTGTAAAGTCAAGCAAAACCTCCACCCACCTTATTTTTAGCAGATGATTTCTTCTCTTATTTCTTACTGAGGCTATGCAAGATGAACTCCCTTAACTTCCCTCCTCACCTACAAATCTCTCTGGATTTGCCCATTGTCTTTTCATTTCCTACCTCATGGTAGAGATATAACTCCTCTTTGACAGGGTCAACCCCTCCACCTATGCTCTTGACCCCACCCCTCCCAACCTCTTCCAGGACCTACTCCAACAGACATTCCAGCTCTCTCCTGGAACCCCAGCGTCTTTCTCGTGTTGCTGGCTCCTTTCTCTGTGTCTACAAATGTACTCAGACTTCCCCCATCTAGAAAAGGAAAACAACAAACTGAACCCTGCCATTAGCCACACTACCTCCTCAAGAAGCCGAATTTCCAATTCTTTGCCACCACAAAAAGAGCTGCTATAAATATTTTCACATTTTTCCCAGAAGGAAATTTAGAAAGAAACAAAAATAAGCAGAGCAGTATTAGAATTACCTTGTTAAATTGATTATATAGGGGGTATGGACTAGACTTTCAATTTTGTTGGTAAAGGGAATTCCACGGCTAATATGGACCAGTTTCTTCTTTGCAACTTAGGGTCTTATAGGGTTTCCTAGGGTACTGAAAGGTGACTCATAAATTACTTTTGGAAAAGAAAATTTACTGTATACTTTAAAAAACCAAGCTGTACATAATTGAGATCCATGGTTTAATATACAGTTCTTGTTTTCAGTTCTTTGTAGATGGAAATTATCCTGTTTGTTGATATCTGTTAAGTTTGTAATGAAAAAAAAAAGTAGGCTACACTTCCTGTCTCCTCTTTCTCACCTCCTACTCACTCCAAACACCATGTAAACTAGCTCCCTCCTAAACTAGAGACTGAAACTTTTGCTCAAAGGTCACCAATGACTTAGTTTCTAGATCTAATGACTTTTATTGAGCCTTATTGTATTTGACATTGTGGATCACTGACTCCTGATTGATTCTCTTTGCTCCTTTGGCTTCCATGACACTGGGAGGGTTGAATGAACTCTTCCAAGGTCACATAGATAGTGGCAGAGCCAGGATTTGAACCCAGGTCTTCACATTCCAAATATAGACTCCCTTATCCTGTATATCCTTTTTTTTTCTCTTAATGTTTCCTAAAATTGCATTATCTTTTTTTTTGCTACCATATCACTCTGTTGACTTATGCAATTTATCATCCATTAAACAAACCCATTTAGATTTTTTAATGAACTGTTGTTTAGTCATATTTTTTTCTCATATTTCTGAAGTTGATTTTTAGAAACATAGATGTAGCACTTTGCATTTATTTATTTTTATATCTCTAACCTCAGTGACTTTTGAGGGGAGAGGGGGCAGAAACAGGCATCCACATTACTTCAGGCCATTTCCATACCATGCTATTTTCCTTATCCCCTTCCTATTAGAAGCTGGACTCTGTCCCTGGGACTCTGGGCTCTGATAGGTGACCTTTTGCCTTATCTGTCCTAGAACCAGGCCTCCCTGTTACTATCCATGCCACCACAGATACATACCCTTTCTTCCTTTTCCTACATGTAAAAGCTGTTAATTTTTATATAATTGAAATGATCTATTGTGGCTTTTGCAGTCTTTTCCATCACTGGTAGGGTTATGACCTCTTCTCCTAATCATAGATGTGAAAGTCATATACTTTAGTTCTCCTTTAATTGTTTTAAAGTTTAATTTTTTTTATATTGAAGTAATGTCCATTTGGGATTTACAATAGTATATAGTGTAATCTGTTGGCTTGAGCCTAATTTCCGCCAAATAACTTTCTAGTTTTCCCAGCCATTCTTTTAGAACACACAATACTTCACCTGGTATTTTGTGTGCTTGGGTTTGCAAACACACAATTCTTCTGTGTGTTTTGTTGTTCTTTCTCGGTGCAGTTTATTTAGTATATTCCAGGATCTACTTTTAAAATCAGTACCCAAAAACTAAGCAATTGTTTTACAATCTGATTGGAGATCTGGTAGTGCTAAGCCTCCTTCATTTCTCCTTCTTTACTACTTAAAATTTTTGATCTTTTGTTCTCCCAAATGAATTCCATTATTATTTTTACCTAATTTCTTATTTACATTAAAAAATTCTGGACCTAGAAAACATCAAATAAAATGAAGATGTCTATATGCAAAGCAAAAGAGATGATGAAAATGGTACATGAAATTATGAATCTCTATTATGTACAACTTGATCTCCTTTTTAAGTATGTAGTAAATTTTACACACTACTTTCAAAGCTATCTTGCTCCTCTGTGTTTACTTCTGAATTCCTGTTTTCTTCTTTGCATTTAAAAATGCTTTAAAAACCCTCTTTTATTTTTATCTTTCTTTTTTTGGGCAATACTGTTGCTATAATCCTCTATTTCTACCACCCATCTTCCCGACCAGCTATACTCTCCCTCAATTGAAAAAAAGGGAAAAATTAAAAAATCCTTGTGATAAATATACATTGCCAAGCAAACCAAATCCACATGTTGGCCATGTCTGAGAATGTGTGTCTTCCTTGAGACCATCATGCCTCTGTCGGGAGTTGGGTAGCATGCTTCATCATCAGTCCTCTTGAGTTGTTGTTGGTCATTTCATTGACCATATTTCTTAAGTCCTTCAAGGTGTTTTTTCTTTATGATGTTATTGTTATTATATAAATTGTTCTCCTGATTCTCCAAACTTCACTTCATCAGTTCATACAAGTTTTCCCAGGTTTCTCTGACACCATCCCTTTCTCCATTTTTTATAGTGCAATATTATTTCATTACATTATATACTATAATTGTTCAGCCATTTTCCAATTGATGGGCACCACCTTGGTTTATAGTTCATTGCTACAACAAAGACGACTTCTACAAATATTTTTGTACATATAATTCTGTCCTCTCTTTCTGCAATTTCTTTGGAAGTATATGTAGTAGTAGTATTGATAGATCAAAAGGTATTCAAAGTTTTGTGGCTTTTTGGGGATAGTTCAAAATTCCTTTCCAGAAAGGAAATTCATAGCTCCACCAATAGTATGTTAGTGTGCCTGGCTTCCTGCAGGCCCCCGCCCCCCAACACCAACAACTGTCATTTTTTCTTTTTATTCAGTTTTGCCAATCCATTTAGTCATGAAGTAGAAACTCAGAGGTATTTAAATGTCATTCTCTAATTATTAGTGAGTCAGAGTACTTTTTAAAATATGGCTATTGATGGCTTGAATTCCTTCCTTTGAAAAATGCCTCTGGCTATTTATCAATTGGGATATGTCTTTTGCTCTTCTGTATTTGAATTAGTTCCTTATGCATTTGGGATATCAGACCCCCATCAGAGAAATTTGTTGCAAAGTGTTTTTTCCCTTTCATTTCCCCAGTTAATTGTTGCCTTTCTAATTTTAACCTCAATAATATTATTTCTGCATAAACTTTTTAATTATATATAATGAAAAATTTCCATTTTATTTTTTATGATCCTCTCACTCCATTGTTTGTAAGTCAACAGTTGATCAACAAGCATTTATTAAGGACCTATTATGTGCCAGGCACTGTGCTAAACTCTGAGGATACAAAGAAACGCAAAAGACCATCCCTGCTCTCAAGGAGCTCATAGCCTAATGGAAGAAACAACATGCAAACAACTATATACAAACAAGATGAGGATAATAATTGATGTGAGGATAAAAGAAGATAATATTTATAAAGTGCTCTGCATACCTTAAAGCGCCATAGGAATGCTAGCTATTGTTTTATTATTATTATTATTATTATTATTATTCCTCTGGTCAGTGGTCAGTATGACACTGAATAAGTAAGTTAACTTAGGTAGTATTGTCATTTTTTATTATATTGGTTCATCCTACCCATGAACAATTGTTGTTTGTTGTTTAGTCATTTTTCAGTTGCTTCCAACTCTGTGACCCCATTTGAGGTTTTCCTGGCAAGGATACTGGAGTGGTTTGCTGGTTCCTTCTCCAGCTCATTTTGCAGATGAGGAACTGAGGCAAGCAGGGTTAAGGGATTTGCCTAGGGTCACTATTTCTCAAATTATTTAGCTGTCTTTATTTCTGTTAAGAATGTTTGATAGTATATAATTACTATTCGTATGTTGGCAGGTAGACTCCCAGTGTTTTGTGTACTATCTAGTTATTTTGAATGTAATTTCTCTTTCCATCTCTTACTACTGGGTTTTATTGGTAGTATACAGAAAAGCTGATGATTTATGTAGGACTGTGTTAATTTTGCTGAAGTTATTGTTTCAATATTGTAGTTAAATTTTAGGGGGATCTAAATAAAGCATCATATCATCTGCAAAATCATTTGCTTTCCTCTGTGTTTAGGATTATCATCTCCCTTTTTTTTCTTGTTTTATTGCAAAATCTGGTATTTTTATAGTTTATATAAAATATTTCGTATTTTACTATGCCAAATGACTAGGCAACTAGGTGGCATAGTGGGTACAGTGCTGAGCCCGGAGGCAGGAAGACCTGGCCTCAAATCTGGCCTGGGCAAGTCACTTCATCCTGTTTGCTTCAGTTTCCTCATCTGTAAAATGCGCTGGAGAAGGAAATGGCAAAACGCTCCAGTATCTTTGACAAGGAAACCCCAAATGGGGTCATGAAGAGCTGGATGTGATTGAAAAATGGCTGAACAACAATAATAAGATAGATTTGAGAATCATCAGTATAGAAATGATGATTAGATCCATGAGAGCTAATGAGATCAGCAAGTAAAGTAGTATAGAGGGAGAAGAATAGAGGACCCAGGACAGAGCATTGTGGGATACTCATGGTTAATTAGTGTGACCTGAATAAGAATCCATCAAAGAAGACTGAGGACAGATCTGACAGGTAGGAGAAGAACCAGGAGAGAGCAGTTTTCCAAAAACCTAAACAGAAGAGAGTATCATTAAGAAGGGAGTGATAGACAGTGTCAAAAGTTTTAAAGAGGTCCAGAAGGATGAAGACTGAAAAAGAGCTTTATGTTTGTCAATTAAGAGACCACTGGTGACTTTGGAAAGATCAATTTGAGTTGAATGATGAGGCTGAAAGTAAGACTGCAGAGAGTTAGGGAGAGAGTGGGTTTTTTTTATTTATTGCTTTTCTATTTTTTTTTTAGTGCATGCCCAAATCATTGACAGTTATTTTTCTCTTTTGTTGAAGAACATATTTAGCAATATTAATTTTCCTCTTGAGAACTGATTTATTTTTTATTCTATTTTTTGCAAATCACAAGTTTTGGTATTTTGTCTCACTGTTGTCATTTTCTTTGATGAAATAACCTCTTTTTTTTCTGTGATTTGTTCTTTGGCCCACCAATTCTTTAGCATTAAATTCTAATAAAATTTCAATCCTTTTTTCAAAGGCTCTTTAATGAATCAATTTTTATTTTGTTGTCATCAGTAAGGACACAATATTTCTGCTTTTTTCACATTTGTATATGAGGTGTTTATGCCCTAATATATGCTTAATTTTTGTAAAAAGTGCCATTCAGTTGAGAAATGTGTACTCTTTGCACTTCCTATTCAATAATCACCACAGGTCTATTATATTTAATTCTATTCCATTCCTTAACTGCTTTTTTGCTTATTATTTTGTTAGAGTTTTCTAAGTCTGAAAGAGGTTCATTTAGGTCCCCTACTTTTATAGTTTTATTGTCTATTTCTCCTTTTAAATCATATAACTCTTCCTTCAAGTATTCAGGTGCTATATTATTTGGTGCATGCATATTAAGAACTGACATTAATTCATTTTCTATGGTGTTTTTAAACATAGTGTTGTTTCCCTCCCTCCTTCCCTTCCTCCCTCTCTCCTTTCCTTTCTTTTTTCTTGTTTCCTTCCTTCCTTCCTTTCTTCCTTCCTTCCTTCCTTCCCCCAGGCTAGAAGTATAGCAGGCACTTATGGGCCACGTGCCACTACTTATTGACACAGAAGCTTTCACCTGCTCTAACCTGGTCTGGTGGACCTCTCTTTTGGCAGCCTGGTAAAACTTTGCTCTTGGGGGCTCATCCCATTGGTGTTACACAGTGCAGACATCAGATCAGCTTTAGGCCTACTGCAGCTCAGTTTCCTCATCTGTAAGCAATACATTGGCTTCTGCCTCCTGAGCAGCAGAGATTACAGACGTGTGCCACCAGTCAGGGCCTGTGCTTATTTCAGTTTGCATCAGTTCAATTAAATTTTTTTCCAGTCTTCTTTTTCCATGTTTACTGTTTCATAGAAATATTCCATGACATTCATGGACCACAATTTGTTCAGCCATTCCCCAATCAATGGATACCTACTTTGTTTCCAGTTCTTTGTTACCACAAAATGTGCTGCTATAAATATTTCAATGTGTATGGAGCCTTTCTTTTTATTAATGACCTTCTTGGAGTATGTGCCTAGTGATAGAATCTCTGAGTCAAAGGATATGAACATTTTTAGCTACTTTATTTGCATAATCCCAAATTATTTTTCAGAAAGTAATTTTCATAGAAATCACAGACTGGAACTGTGATTTCATTGATATAGACAGGGATCTGCTTGATAAGGAAAATTCCCTCTACCAATGCAGGTGAACACTTGCTCTGCAGCCTAGAGATTTAGAGAGTTGTCCAGAGCACTGAGATGTTAAGTAACTTGCCTAAAGTCACATAGCTAATATTTGTCAGAAGTAGGACTTGAATGCAGCTCTACCTCTACCATGTTACCTTGCACAGAATAAATACAAAATGATTATGAGATAGTTAAATACAATGCCACTAGGGAAGGAGGGCACTAATATTTTGTGGGGATAAAGAAAAGTTTTCCATAGAAGGTGATGCTAGGCCTGTGTCTGGAAGGAAGAGAGGATTCTATGAGGTGAAAGTGAGATAGAAGTATATTCCAAGCTTTTTTCATATGCTTTTTTATAGGTTTCTTCTATCCAGCTTCATATTTTTCTATTTTGTTTATATTTCTGCCAAATTTATTGAGCTCAGAAAGAATATGAAATTTCTCTACAATTTATTGTATGACTTTCAATGACTTTTTGTAATTTGATTAGCTTTTCCTTTAAGAACATGGCTGCTATTCCATTCGCATATATGTATTTAGTAATGGTATTATTTCATTGGCTTTGGTGCCTTTAAGTGTGATGTAGCTTCCCTGTTTATCTTTCTTAACATTAATAGTTTTTATTTTTACCTCATCTGAAATTATGAGTACAGCTTCTGCTTTTTTAGAGCCACTTGAAGCAAAATAAAGTAATTCCTGCACCTCATTTTCACTCTACATGTGTTATGTTTCATAAGTATTTCCTGTGTGCAACATATTATTGGATTTTGTTTTTTCTTCATTACAATATTCTCTATCTATCTATCTATCATCTATCTTTTGAGGAATTTAAACCATTCAGATTCCTTCCTCAATTTCCTTAACTATAAAATTGGAATAATAATAACACCTACCTCCCAGGGTTGTTGTGAAGATATGAGATAATATTTGTAAAGCACTTAGCACAATGCCTGACACATAGTAGATGTTTAATAAATGCTGTTATTATATTTGTCTATATATATCCATTTAGGATTAAGCTAAACCCTGTAGGATGTTGTTTTGGGGTGAAAATTAATCTTCTCTGCTTTTCTGAATATAATTCCATTTTTCTTCTTTTGATTTCTCTTAACTTAGGTGCGGTTTGGGGGTGATTTGGACTGTTTTTCTTTGGAAGATGAAAAGCCTGTTCCTAATTGCTTGTAATTTTGTTGCTAATTATGGAATTCTCAAGCTTGGTCATTGTGTTTCTTTGTGAATTAGATTTGGGTCTTCTTCTCTATTAGTGGTCTCTGTATTGCATTATTTTGCCTTCTATTTCTATTACATCTGGGCAGTTTTCTTGGTTAGTATCCTAAAGCAGTTTTTACAATTGTTCATTTTGTTATTTTTTTTTCCTGGAAGAACAATGATTCTCAGAATATCTCCTTATATTTTATCTTCATGTTTTGTACCCTTGACTTGTAAATAAGTAATTTTTAAAAACATTTTTGAAATACAAATCTTTTTCAGTGATGGCATTTGAAGAAAAGATTAAAGATTAATTGAAGACAAAATAATTTAATACTAAAAATTGATGGGTAAAAGAATAAACCATAGAGACAATAGAATATTTCACAAAAAATCACAACAATGAGACAGGACACTAAGACCATCTAGATACAGCTAAATTAGACCTGAGGGTGAAATTTATATCTCTAAATGCATTCATCAAGAAGAGAGAAAGAACAGATCAATGAATTGGGAGCACAACTAAAAAACTCTAAAAAGGTAACTAATAAAAAAAACCCCAGACTAAACTCCAAAATAGAAATCTTAAAAATCAAAGAGGAGAGGAACAAAAAACCAAAACAAAACAAAAAATTCCTTATTTTGTATTGGTTAAAAGTGGAAAATTTGATCAGTGGAATAAATTAGGCGTACAACTTATGGAAGCAAGCAACCTAGTATAATATTTGATAAATTTTAAGCCCACAACTACTTGGATAAGGACTCATCTGACAAAAGTTGCTGGAAAAACTAAGTAGCAGTCTGGCAGAAATTAGGTATAGATCAATATCTCACGCTATATACCAAGATAAGCTTCAAATGGATATATGACTTCAGTATAATATGTCACACTACAAACAAATCAGAGGAGCAAGGAAGAAAATCTCTCTCACAACCACAGATAAAGAAAGCATTCATGACCAAACAAGGTACAGAGAGGATCAAAGAAAATTAAATGAACAATTTTGAATTCATAAAATTAAAAAGTTTTCACACAAACAAAACTAATGCAGTTAAAATTAGAAAGGAAACAACTGGGATATATGTGGAAATTTTCTTTGAAAAAGGCCTCATATCCAAGCTATATAAAAATTGACTAATTTATATGAACAAGGATCTTTTTTTACTAGATAAATGATCAAAGGATATGAACAGGTAATTAAAAAAATTCAAAAAACCAACAGTCATGAGAAAAATGCTCCAAATCACTAATAACTAGAGAACGAAAATTTAAGCAACTCTGAGGTTCTATATCATAGCCATCAGATTTGCAAAGATGATAATAATGGAAAATGGCAATTATTGGAGAGGGGTGGAAAAGAAACACACTAATTCACTGTTGGTGGATCTGTGAATTGGTCTACCCCAGGGGTGGGAAACCTATGGCCTTGAAGCCGCACGTGGCCTTCTAGGTCCTTGGGTGCGGCCTTTTGACTAAATCTAAGTTTTACAGAACAAATCTTTTTATTAAGAGGATTTGTACTGTGAAGTTTGGATTCAAAACACATGTGGCCTTGAGGCCGCAGGTTCCCACCCCTGGTCTAGCCATTCTGGGAAGCAATTTGGAACAACGCCTCGAAAGTCACTAAATTGTGCATACCTTTGACCCAAAGATACCACTGCTATGCCTACCCTCCAAAGAAAGCAAACAAAGAGGAAAGAACCCAAATGTCCCCCCCCCCGAATATTTACAGCACCTATCTTTGCTGTAGCAAAGAGCTGAAAGCTAAAGGGATACTCATTTTTTCGTGAATGGCTGAACAAATCATAATGTAATATAATTATATAATGGAATTACAATAGAATATCAGGGCAATAGCCCTAAATATATGGTTTTGCTCAAGATGGCAGAGTAAATGCAGGAATTCATCTCCAAAATTCCCCTCCAAAAAACTTTAAAATAATCCCTCAAATTGAATTCTGTCACTGCAGGACCAACAAAAGATTGAGCTGAAATAATTTTCCAGGTCAAGACAACTTTAGAGGTCATCAGAAAAAGCCTGCCTCATCAGAGTGGTGGTTGAGTCTGGAGTGCAGTACAGCACAGGCTGAACCCCAGCAAGACAGCAGCAGGCCTTGGAGGTGGCTGTAGCAGCTGCAGCAGCAGTTTCAGGAAATCAGCCCACAGAATGTAAGATGATTGGACAACTGGACAGAAAGAGATTACAGGGGACCCTTTGTGGGTACTGGGTGCAGGACCCTGTTTCAGTTCATACACAGTTCTGGATCACATTCCTGGGGTGAAGAGGAACACTTGTGCTCTAGCACTTGCAGCTGTAGGGAAAGTGGGACATTGGTCACAGTTATGAAGTAGAGAAGAGTGCTGATGATCACTTACAAGGGAACAAGGACCCGATCTGAGGTCCAAGGCAGAAAAGAGCATTAGCACACTAGGAGAACAGGGGAATGAGTCATGTTTTAAGGGACATAAGGAGTGATGGCACTTACAGCCACAAAAGAGCAGGGGCTCGTAGGACTGTTCACACACAAAAGCACAGGCCAGGAAAGCAGTGACCATAGCTCTCAGAGCATACAACCTTGGAAAAACTGAAGGATCCAGAGAAGTAGTGCTGAAAACAGCAGCATGAAAAATCTGAAACTTGGGACAGTGCCCCCTCCACCTGGGGAGTAAAGCCCAACTTTAACATAAAGGTAAAATTCAAGAAATAGGTTGGAAAAACAAGCAAAAAAATACTCAAAAGAAACTAACCATAAGAAATTACTAAAGTGATAGGGAAGATCAAGACACAAACTCAGAAGAAGACAATATTAAAACAGCTACATACAAAGTCTCAAAGAAAATTGAATTGGTCACAAGCCCCCCAAAAAAATTCCTGGAAGAGTACAAAAAGGATTTTAAAAATCAGATAAGAGAGGCAGAGGAAAATTGGGAAAAGAAATGAGAGTGATGCAATAAAATTATGTAAAGATAGTCAACAGCTTGGTAAAGGAGGCCTCAGAAAAAAAACACAGAAAAAAATAACACCTTAAAAAACAGCATTGGCCAAATAGTAAGAGAGTCAAAAAATCCACTGAAGAGAAGAGATCCTTAAAAAGCAGAATTGGCCAAGTGGAAAAAGAAGTAAAAAAATTCACTGAAGAAAAGAACTCCTTAAAAAGTAAAAATGACTAATGGAAAAGGAGATACAAAAGCTCACTAAAGAAAATAATTCCTTAAGAATTACAATTGGGTAATAGGAAGCTAATGACTCCATGAGACATCAAGAAACAAACAAAAAATAAAACAAAATTAAAAGAATGAAAAAATGGAAGAAAATGTGAAATATCTCAGTAGAAAAACTACTGACCTGGAAAATAGATCAAGGAGAGATCATTTAAGAATTATAGGACTACCTGAAAGCCACGATTAAAAAAATGCCTAGTCAACATATTTCAAGAAATTAACAAGGAAAACTGCCCTGATAGTCTTAAACTGTAAGATAAAATAGAAATTGAATGCTCTCAGGAACATTACAGTCAAATTGCAGAGCTCCTAGGTCAAAGAGAAAATATTCTAATTAAACACCAAATTGGAAATCCTGAGAATCAAAGAAGAGATTAATGAAACTGAAATTAAGAAAACAATTTAACTAATAAATAAAACCAAGAGCTGGTTTTATAAAAAAAAAAAAGACAAATAAAAAGGATAAACTATTGGTTAATTTGAAGGGAAAAAATAAAGACAAAACCCAAATTACCAGTATCAAAAATGGAAAGGGTGAATTCACCACCAATGAAAAAGAAATTAAAGCAATTATTAGGAGCTATTTTGCTGAATTATATGCCAATAAATTTAACAATCTAAGTGAAATGGATGATTATTTCCAAAAACATAAATGCCCAGATTGTTAATGTTCTGTTAGAAGAGGAAATGAAATAACTTAAATAACCCTATACTAGAAAAAGAAGTTGAACAGGCCATCAATGAGCTCCCTAAGAAACAATCTCCAGGACCAGATGGATTCACAAGTAATTCTACGAAACATTTAAAGAACAATTAATTCCAATACTAGATAAACTATTTGGGAAAATAGGCAAAGAAGGAGTCCTACAAAACTCCTTTTATGGCACAAACATGGTGCTGATACCTAAATCAGAAAGAGCAAAAATGGAGAAAGAAAACTACAGATGAATTTCCCTAATGAATATTGATGCAAAAATTTTGAATGAAATCTTATCAAGGAGCTTATAGTAATATATCACATAGATTGTGCACTATGGCCAGGTGGGCTTTATAAGAGGAATTCAAGGCTGGTTCAATATTAGAAAAAACTATCAGCATAATTGACCACATCAAACACAAAAACAACAAAAACCATATGATTTTCTCAACAGATGCAGAAAAAGATTTTGACAAAATGCAACACTCATTCTTATTAAAAACATTAGAAAGAGTAGGAATAAATGGAGCCTTACTTAAAATGATAAGTAGTATCTATCTAAAAACATCAGCAAGCATTATCTGTAATGGGGATAAGTTAGAAGCCTTCCCAGTAAGATCAGGGATGAAGCATTCTTTGCAGACCATATGATGGTATACTTTGAGAATCCTAGAGAATCAGCTAAAAAACTACTTGAAGTGATTAATAACTTCAACAAAGGTACAGGATATAAAATAAACCCACACAAATCATCAGTTTTTCTATATATTGCCAATAAAGTCCATCAGCAAGAGATAGAAAGATACATGTCATTTAAAATAACTGCGGACAATGTAAAGTATTTGGAAATCTATCTCCCAAGACAAACCCCGGCACTATATGAACACAATTAAAGAATACTTTCCACACAAATAAAGTAAAATCTAAACATCTGGAGAAATATTAATTGCTCATGGGTCAGTTGAGTCAATATAACAAAAATTACAATTTTACCTAAATTAATTTGCTTATCCAGTGCCCTACCAATCAAACTACCTAAAAATTATTTTATAGAGCTAGAAGAAATAATAACAAAATTCATCTGGAAGGAGAAAAAGTCAAGAATACCAAGGGAATCAATGAAAAAACGTGAAGGTGGTCTAACAATGCCAGAACTCAAATTGTATTATAAAGCAGTAATCATCAAAATAATCTGGTACTGGGTAAGCAATAGAGTGGTGGATCAGTGGAACAGATTAGGTACATAATACACGGTATTAAATGACCATAGTAATCTAGTGTTTGATAAATGCAGCTTCAAGCTTTTGGGACCAGAACTCATTATTTGACAAAAATTCCTTGGAAAACTGGAAAAAACTTGAAAGTTTGGCAGAAACTATATACATGATTTAGAAACAAAGAGTGATATAAGCAAATCATGGTAGCATTGAATATTTTACCTGTCAGATCTATAGATAAGGAAAGAATTTATGACCAAAGAAGAGATATAGAGCTTTACAGGATGTAAAATGGGTAATTTTGATTACATTAAAATTAAAAAGGTTTTGCACAAACAAAACCAATGCAGCCAAGACTAGAAGGTAAGCAAGAAACTGGGGGGGGGGGCAGTTTACAGCAAGTTTCTCTGATAAAGGCCTCATTTTGTAAATATATAGAGAAATGAATCAAATTTATAAGAATATGAGTCATTCCTCATTTCATAAATGGTCAAATGATATGAACAAGCAGTTTTCAGACAAAGAAAGCAAAGCTATCTATAGTTATATGAAAAAAATACTCTAAATCACTATTGATTAGAGAAATGCAAATTAAAACAACTCTGAGGTATCACCTCACACCTATCAGATCGGCTAACATGACAAAACAGGAAAATGATGAATGTTGGAGGGGATATGGGAAAATTGGAACATTAATACACTGTTTGTGGGGTTGTGAACTGATCCAACCATTCTGGGGAATGATTTGGAACTATGCCCAAAGAGCTATAAAACTGTGCATACCCTTTGATTCAGCAACACCACTGCTAGGGCTGTATCCCAAAGAGATCAAAGAAAAAGGAAAAGGACCTACCTGTACAAAAATATTTATAGCAGTTCTTTTTGTGGTATCAAAGAATTGAAAATTGAAGGGATGCCCATCAACTGGGGAATGACTGGACAAGCTGTGGTATATGATTGTGTTGAAATACTATTCTGCTATAAGAAATGATGAATATGATGATTTCATAAAAACCTGAGATAACTTAGATGAACTGATGCAAAGGGAAATGAGCAGAACCAGGAGAACAGTGTACACAGTAACAGCAATATTGTATGGTGATCAACTGTGAATGACTTAGCTATTCTTAGCAATACAATGATCCAAAACAATTCCAAAGGACTTATGATGAAAAATGCTATATGCTTCCAGAGAAAGAAATGATGAAGCCTAAATGCAGATCGAAGCACACTTTTTACAACTGTCTTTGTTTTTCTTGTTTTTTTTTGTCTGTAGTTTTTTTGCAGTATGGCTAATATGGAAATATGTTTTGCATGACTGCACATGTATAATCTATAACACATTGCTTGCCTTCTCAAGGAGGGGGAGATGAGAGTGGGAGAAAAAGATTTTGGAACTCAAAATTTAAAAAAATCAATGTTAGAAATTGTTTTTACATGTAATTGAGAAAAAATAAAATGAAAACTGGAAAAAAGAAAAGAACATTTAAATGAAACTAATCTCTTGGAAAGTATAAAAGTCAATGTTGGTTCTACAGGACAAAAATCATAAAACATATCTCCCTCAAAGGAGAAAGGCAAGGGCTTCAACTTTAGGGCAGAATGCTGTACACATTTTTCTAACAGTTATTTTAGTAAGTGGTTTTGCCTAACTTTGTTGTCGTTTGTTACAATAAAGGTCCATTTCTGGAATTCCTGAGTTGGAGTAGGATGGAGCTGGGTGGGTGCATGTAAAAACAATGCATTAATAAAACATCTAAAATTTTTTTTAAAAAAAGGGAAAGGGATGATTTCAGAAAAAACAAGGAAAAATTGTAGGAACTGATGCAGAGTGAAGTGAGTAGAACCGGGGGAGAACAATTTATACAATAATGACATAGGAAAGACAACTCCAATCAACACAATGGCCAACCATAATTCCAAAGTACTGATAAGTAAGCATGCTATCCACCTCCTGACAGAGAAGTGGTAGACTTGGTGTAGAATAAGACATGCACTTTTTTGGACATGGCCACTATAAAATTTGTTTTGCTGATCTCTGTGTATTTATTACAAAACAAAATTTGCTTTGATACCTTAGTGATCCTGTGTTCTCCCCACTTATGTTGTGATCCCCATTTCTTCCTAACATATTTTTCCTGAGCTATTTTTAACATGCCTTTTCCTTGGTTTGTTTTATAAATGTGATTTCATTGGCTTGATGAAGAAACCCTTTCTACCAATACAAGTTGGTACCTTGCCTGTAACTTACGGTCTTGGAGAGTTGCCTGCGGCTCTGACAGGTAACATGGCTTGCCTAGAGTCACACAACCAGTAGGGGTCTGAGGTAGGACTTGACCTAGGTCTTTCTGACTCAGATGCCAACTCTCTATTCCCTATACAGTGCTGATTCTTATAAAGACATCTTTAGAGGCTCTATGAAATCCACTGGAAGTCTTCTTCTAGTTCTTTTAAAATATACAATATTGAAATAATATATTTGAATGGGAAACAGACGAACACACTAATAACTGTAATAGCTCCAATTTCTAGAACACTTAAAAATTTACAAAGCACTTTTCTCAGAACCAGAGGGAGGTAGAACAAGCATTATTATCCCCTTTTGCCAAAAGAGGAATCTGGATCCCAGAGAAATAAATGCTCTGGCCGTGATGTCAGAGCTAGTAAATGTCTGGAGCTGAATGAAAGCTTAGGTCACGTTACTGGTACCCTTTCTATGACACCATGTGCCCCAATGATACAAGGCGCTATGTGATACATGCACATGAGAAGGCAAGATAAATTGTGATGAAAAGCTTGAGGTGAAGAGAGATCACTTCCATCTAGGGAATGGAGGGCACAGGAAAGACTTGGTGGAGGAGGAGGAAGAGGAGGGTGTACCTTCCAGCTCTAACCTTCTCCTTTTTCTGTCTCAAGGGCCTCTTCAACTCTTTGTTCTAGGGTCCCTTCCAGCTCTAGCCTTCTATCTGCTATCTTCTAAGGGCTTGACCAATTCTAACATTCTATTATGTGTTCTAAGGACCATTCGAGCTTTAGCATTCAATGTCTATGTTCTAAGAGCCCTTGGAGTGCCAATATTCTATGTTCAATGATTTCTCCCCCCCCAAATTTTTAACAAACCTCCTCATCTCAGGTCAGGGCTAATTACACTCTACCTCCCTTTGTCCCTTTCTTCCCTGAAATGAAGGTTATGTCCCATAGGCAACTGCATGAACTCATGTATGAGGGGTTCAGATAGGCAACTTCTAGTCATCCTGTACACCACTGGGAGGAACATGGGCAGCAAAGACATGGCTGATGGCAGCACCAAGACTCTTGATTTCAACCAGAAAACCAGGGTCCTCTAAACTTGCTATGCTTTGCAGAGGTGCAGCCCTGAGGTATTCAAGCACAGCTTCTAATTTATCAGTGGTATCTCCAGTGTCCTATGAAGATCTAAGCCTCAAGAATTGTAGAATGGTGGGGCAGCTAGGTGGCCCAGTGGATAGGGTACCAGCCTTGGAGTCAGAAGGATCTGAGTTCAAATCCAGTCTCAGACACATGATACTCACTAGCTGTGTGACCCTGGGCAAGTCACTTAACCCCAATTGCCTTACCCCTCCAAAAAAAATAAATAAAGGAGCTTAAAAAAAGAATTGTAGACTGGCAAAGCTGGCTCTCAGAGCTATGGATGTTCTCAACACAACAAAAAGCTGGGACTCAGGAGACTGCCTTGCTGTGTCATCTGGACACTTCTTTGGATCTCAGTTTGCTTATCTATATGTATCCCTTATAAACTTTGAGGATCCTTATCCCAACTCCCACTTTCACAAATGAGTCTGGGGTCCTGGAGCAAAGTTTCATCTCCCCTTCAGGGTTCTAGGGGCACCCCTGAGGAGTCAGGGTTATTCTTTAATGTCATTGGCTTGAGCCCCCACAGATGTGCTTCTCCACTGATTGTCAGTTGAGAATCATTCTAATCAGGCAGCCTTAAGTAGCTTTGAAAGAAGGATATTTATTAGAATGAAAGAGTAAGAACACTTAATGTTGTTGGTGGAGTTGTGAACTGATCCAACAATTCTGGAGAGCAATTTAGAAGTATGTGAAACCATGACTCTATGTCCAGTCTATCTTTGACCCCAAATGGTGACACGGCCATAACTTAATCTGGGGATGCTGCTAGGACATCCATCTTCCTTCGAAAGCTTGCAAGGTCTTCCTCTAGACTGAAAGAGTGAGGGACAGTGGTAAGAAGATTGAGGCCAAGACCAGAGATAAGACCTCTCTCTTTCTCAAGATGATGTCTCTTCACGGGTTTTGCTGTAATGCTCTTCCTTCTGGTTTGTTATTTGTTGGAACACCCCGATTCCAGTTTGATGCTTTTATATAATGACCCAGGGGGTCCCTTAGCTAATCAGAAGAGGCTTTCTCTCCGACTTAATTTCACTTCATCCAATAGGTTTCAAAAACTTTTTTTCTACACTTAGTCTAAAACCTGTGATTTATATTGATAGATTAATTGAGTATCTGATCACTTACATTAAGTGCAGTGGGGTGACTTGATTCATTTACTCAATCATCATATCCTTTTATGTAAAATTAGTCAATTGGATCCAATGATTTCTGTGGTCTCTTCCAGCTCTGACAATCTATATTCTATTCTCTAAGGCTTCTTCTATTTCTGAAACTGAGTGTATTGTCTTCAGTTGATTATGTATTCTAGTCCCCACTCTGAGGTCTGAGAAAATAACCGCAGCCAGCCCAAACAATTTATTATCTGGCAGTTGGGATGCCAATACCCTCACAGAGTAGGGATTTTTAGTTAGCCTAAATGATTTTTTTCAGGTGTTCCATTTCCCCTCTTTCATACATTTAACTTCCCCACCCCCTTTCCAGCTTTCTTCTTTTTCCTTTCCCTTGTCCCCTAATCAAAGTAATACTTGGCTCTCTTCAAATCAGAGGCTTTTACATACAAATAAGTAGGCATAATAACACAGCAGTCTGGCTGGGCTGGGTTTGGGCTGTGATCATTCTGAAAGAGCACTGATGAGTTGAGTTATCTGATTGCACATCCATGGGAATGGACAGCTAGAAAGAATATGAGTCTTAAGAGTATTACTGGACCTTCCTCCAGTTTCTGGCTCCCTAATATCCTTATTGCATCACATCTGGTACTCTGCTTAATCAATTCCATTCTTTCATTTGATGCTATGCCCACGGGAAAGGTAGGTAGAGGAAGTAGATTTGTCCCTATTTTACAGATGAAAAAAAAAACACTGAGAATCACACAGAGTTCAACCTAGGTTATAGGATCTGGGATAGAATAAGGACTGGATCTGGATTCACATGACCATGACCAGGGTTTTAATCCCAGCAGTCCATCAGTCAGTCAACAAGCAAAGCCAGAGCCACCACTTTTTAGCTGTGTTGGGGGAGGGGGCAGTCAGTGCTGTTACTCATCCTTACTATACCTCTAATTCCTTCTGTTTAGGTGTGCATGGCATAATGCAGCAAGTTATGTATCCAGGACATTTTATTTTTTGTTTTATTAAAGGTGAACATTTATCAAATGCTCAATCATAAAGACATTGTTTTCCTTAATGAAACTAAAGAAATTTAAAATTTTATTCTTTAAATTAGGAACTCTACTTAAAAATTTGTTGCTCTGTTGTTTCAGTTGTGTCCAACTCTTTGTGACCCCATTTGTATTTTTTTTTGGCAGAGAGATTGGAGTGGTTTGCCATTTCCTTCTCCAGTTCATTTTACAGATGAGGAAATTTAGGCGAATAGGGTTAAATGACTTGCCCAGGATCACATAGCTAGTAAATGTCTGAGGCTGGATTTGAACTCAGGTCTTCCTGACTCCAGGCCCGGCACTCTATCCACTCTGCCACCTAGCTGCCTTCGTTTAAAAATAAAACTTAAAAATGAGATACAAAATGCCAATTTTTTGCTGTCATAGTAACCAGACATAGTTAATTATCATGATAATTTATCTTTAATAAAAAAAAGAGCTAATATAAATTGACTAAAAAAGAGGTGCGAAAGGGGAGGACCAATGGTAATACCCTATGCAGTAATATGGACACATGCCATGAGCAAATGAATGTGAGTAAATGAATATGGAGCCATATTAGACTCTGCGTGTTCTTTTCCTAACTCCCATTGGCACTAAAGAGTCAGGTCCCCCACAGCAAGTCTTGTTAACTACTTTTCCCCTTACATTAGGGATCCTTAACCTTTTAGGGGAGGGGAAGGGGACCCATTTGACAGTTTGGTCAAGTCTATATGCCCTTTCTCAGAAAAAAATGTTTTTAAATGAATAAAATAAAATACATAGGATTACAAAGGAAACCAATTATATTGAAATACAGTTATTAAAATATTTAAAACAAATAAAATTATAGACCCCCTTTGAATGACCCTTGGTTAAGAATCTCTGCCCTAAGGGTTCTAAGGGAGTATCTCTGAAAACCAGTGGGTTACTTTTCTAATGCTATTAGCTTGAGCCCCCATTCTACTGTGTTCTCTCCAATATCAATCACCAGTTGTAGTTACTATCTTCCTTATATCATTGATTAACCCAGTGATGAGTTCCCCCCACTATCAAGTTAACCAATTACGAGCTCCTTTTGGGCAGGGGTTGTTTTTTGTATTCTCTCGTATCCCCAGGATTAATCATATAGCAAGCACTTGATAAATACTGATTTACTTGACTTAACGTCAATTAGCTTTTACAAAGGAATATTTACTGAGAAGCTATTGCAAGAACAGAAGTGCAAAGTACTCCCCTAACACTATAGGACATTCTCTACACCACTTCAGTTTGATTGGGCTCAAACTTAGCATGGTTGCTACAAAACATTCACTCCCACCAGGCTCACTTCCCGATGTGACACATTCAGGGGACAAAGTCACTCCCTTGATTGTAGAAAACAGTGTCTCAGCTGCTGAGTGGATTCACTGCTGTGCTGGATCAAATAGGTAGCTCCTAGGTACTGTGCTGGTTCCTTATTGGGCTTGGATGCTTGTAAACTCTGGTATGGACTCAAGTCCTTGTACCCTGGGTAGTTCTCTTGGACTTGCAATATCAACACAACTCCCAGTATCATTGAAGGTCAGAAGGTTGGTCCATCCACATTGTGGCTCTGAGTTTTGTTGCTCCTCAGTTCTGGCCTTGCCCTGGACCTTGGATCTACTGTTCCCTACCATGCCATATTCCCCCTTCAGTACTCCCTGCTGCTGACACATTCAGATCTGGGAGATGTCATCTTTGTCTTTATCTCTCTCTCTCTCTGTCTCTCTGTCTCTTTCTCTCTCTCTGTCTCTGTCTCTCTTGCTCTCTCTCTCTCTTCCCATCTCTGTCTCTCTTATAATGAGCTAGCCAGGCCAACATGCCACTGGGTAATCAATGCATTCTTCACTCTTTTATTTTAGGCTGCTCCACAGCACCAACTTTGAAGATTCTTTGATTTATCCATCTCACTTGGTGGCCTCCATATCTTGGTCCTGCCTGAGTTAGGGTCACTGAATGAATTCCATTCATCTTTAGTGTGCCTCCCACATAGGACCTTTGGATGAGTATTTTTCTTGAAGATGGAAGAAAAACTCACTGACATCCCATTCTATTTCCTTTTCTGAACCTAATCATCTCATCCCTCCTCCTAGGGACAGGCCATGAAAATTATGTAGAAGTCAAAGAAGTTTCAGGAAAGAACTTGAGGGGAAGGAACAAAGCTGTTGGCTACCACCAGTAATCCTAATGAAATGCCAAAGTTTTCATGTTCCTATTCTACTAGAAGACTCCTTGGTAGAAGAAATCATAGATAGAACTTTTCAATGATCTTATGCTCATCAGTATCAAATGTGGTACAAAAAAAGGTAAACATATTGCCAATGGTATTCTCCATTATCTTGAAGGATTTGGACCCAAGGGACCAAATGGAAACAGGGTCGCCTATTGACTCAATTCAACTCAGATCAACAAATATTCATTCAGCACCTATAAGGCACAATGCTAGGTGTTAGGGATACAAATATAAAAGTGATACAGTCTCTGCCCTTGGGGAGCTTATGTTTTACTAAAGAAAAATATGTACATAGATAAGTGCAAAATAAAGACCAAGTAATATATAAATACCAAGTAATTTCATCAGAGAATGGGTAGGGGAGTATCAAATGGGGGGATTAGGAAAGGCCTCTTGTTGTAGACCAGGCCTGATTTGGGCCAGTCTGGTAGTTCTGGTTTAGGACTAGAATAAAATGAGATATACACAAACTATCTAACAGTTAAGAAAAGGAAGTTTACTTAGTTGTAGTATCGAAAAATATCTACCAAGGATATAGTACTGATTCAGTTAGGCATAACTCTCCTGCTTCCATGTTGACCACATTGGTCAGACCATTGGTCTTAGCTGAAATCTCATGAGGTGAGAAATATACAGTCACAGAGAGTGGTCAAGGACTAGTGGACTTGGTGCCTTTTGGTACTTAGGTCACCAGGAAGCCACATCCACTATCCAAGCCTTAGTCTCCTGAGCCAATTAAGTCTTGAGGATAATTTTCATTCCTTTTAAGGAAAAAGTGGCCAAAGCTGAATGGGGATGGGGCATTAGGATATTGTGCCAAACTTGGAAGAAAGTTAGGTGTTCCAAGAGGAGAAAGGAATTCCAGGCATAGGGAGTGACTTATCTAAAGGAATTAAGGTGAGAAATGGAATATCACGACTAAGGAAGAAGAAGTATACCAATTTTGCTGGAGATTAGAATGTGTATGTATGTGTGTGTTGGAGGGAGAGGGGCAGTAATATGATGTTAGTTCTAGATTGAGGAAGATCAGATCCAAGTTGTAAAAGTCTTTAAATATCAAACTGTTGGCTAGCCATCTAGCATTTATTAAGTGCCAACTATGTTCCAAGAACTGTGCTAAGTACTAGGGATACAAAAAAGGTTAAAAAAACAATCCCTGATCTCAAGGAGTCTAATGGGGGAGACAACATGCAAACAACTATGTACAAACAAGATTTTATGTATATATATATATATACACACACATACATATGCATTATGTATGTATATATGTATGTATGTATATATAATATACAAATATGTATATATGTGAAAATTGGGTAAGCATTAAGATTTAGATTAAGGAGGACTGGGAGAATATGTTTTGATTCTACAGGTATTGAGAAACCAATTGAGTTTACTGGGCTCAGGAGCGATGTGATCAGAACTGTTCTTTGTGAATATCTTTGTGGCAACTAGAGAGACTTGAGGTAGGGAGACCAATTAAGAGGCTATTGAAACAATCCAGCTAAGAGATGATAAGGGCCTATACTATGGTGGTGGGGTGGTAGCTGTGAGAGTGGAGAGAAGGGGATATACATGAGAGATATTGAGGAAGCAGATTAGATAGGACTTTGCAACTGATTGCATATGAGGAGTGAAGGAGAGTGAGCAGTTGACCTCTCTGTCTTCTTAAGCTGCCCTGAGCTGGAAAAATGACTCACTGTGACTATTTCTTGGCTTTCCCAATCAGAATTCAGTATAGCATGTTTTCCAGGTTGTTGTAGAAGAGATGTATTGGGTGATCTGGGCAAAAATGCTGACTCTCACTCTATCTTCTTAACTCTGCCTCCTCATTTGGTCATTTTCTAGGATTCGATGGCTATGCCTTAAGTTTATTAGAAACCACTCCATTATAGTTTCTCATATATTTCTCTATAGAGAGAGTTGGGAGGCATTTGGAAAATTATGTCATATTTTTAAGAGCCCCAAATTTCTTCAAGACACGAAGGCTCATATTTTTAATGCCAATGTTTTTCTGGTATGCTTATATGGTTTTGAAGTTGCAAGTCATCCCAAGGGCAAAGGAGAAAGTTATGTTGGGAGTGAATAGATTACACCATTTTACAAACAAAGAGCTGTTCAGGAGAAGTACTATAAAAGAAGTCCCAGAATTTTATAGAGCTAGAAAAAAATAACAAAATTCATCTGGAAGAACAAAAGTTCCAGAATATAAAGGGAATTAATGAAAAGACATGCTAGAGAAGGTGACCTAGCTATACCATATCTTAAATTGTATTATAAAGCAGCAATCATCAAAGCTACTTGGTACTGGCTAAGAAATAGAATGGTGGATTAATGGAATAGGTTAGGTACACAAGACACAGTAGTCAATGACTATAGTAATCTACTGTTTGATAAACCCAAAGACACCAGCTTTTGGGAACTCACTATTTGACAAAAACTGCTGGGAAAACTGGAAAAGAGTATGAAGAGCAGAAACTAGGTATAGATCAACATCTTACACCGTATACTAAAATAAAGTCAAAATGGGTACATGATTTAGATATAAAGGCTGATACTATAAGCAAACTGGGAGAGCAAGGAATAGTTTACCTTTCAGATTCATGGAGAACATAAGAATTTTTGACCAAATAAGAGATAGAGAACAATATGAAATGTAAAATGGATAATTTTGATTACATTACATTGAAAAGTTTTTGCAGAAAGCCAATGTAATCAAGATTAGGAGGGAGGCAGAAAATTGGGAAAGAATTTTTACAACCAGTATCTCTGATAAAGGCCTCATATCTAAAATATATAGTGAACTGAATCAAATTTGTTTTTTTATTTATTTATTTGGCAGTTGGGGTTAAGTGACTTGCCCAGGGTCCACAGCTAGTGCTAAGTGTTTGGTCTGAGGCCAGATTTGAACTCAGGTCCTCCTGACTTGAGAGCTGGTGCTCTATCCACTGCACCACCTAGCTGCTCCTGAATCAAATTTATAAGAATACAAGTCATTCCCCAATTGATAAATGGTCAGAGAATATGAACAGGCAGTTTTCAGATAAAGAAATTAAAGCTATCTATAATCACATGAAAAAATGTTCTAAATCACTATTGTTTAAGAAAAATGCAAATCAAAACAACTCTTAAGTACCACATCACACCTATCAGATTGACAAACATGAAAAAAGAGGAAAATTATAAATGCTGGAGAAGATGTGGGAAAATTGGAACATTAACGCATTGTTGGTAGAGTTGTGAACTGATCCAACCCTTTTGGAGAGCAATTTGGAACAATGCCCAAAGGGCTATACCCTTTGACCCAGCAATACCACTTCTAGTTCTGTATGCCAAAGAGATAAAAAAATGGGGAAAAGGCCCACATGTGCAAAAATAATTATAGCAGCTCTTTTTGTGGTGGCAAAGAATTGGAAATTGAGGGGATGCCCATCAATTGGGGAATGACTGAACAAGTTGTGGTATATGAATGTAATGGAATACTATTGCGCTATAAGAAATAATGAGGAAGTGGACTTCAGAAAAGACTTATATGAACTGATGCTGAGTGAAGTGAGCAGAACCAGGAGAATGTTGTACATGGTAACAGCCACATTGTGTGATGACTGAGTTTGATAGACTTGGCTCTTCTCAGCAATGCAAGGATCTAAGACAACTCCAAAAGACTTACAATGGAAATTGCTATCCACATCCAGAGAAAGAAATATGGAGTCTGAATGCAGATGGAAGCATCCTATTTCCTCTCCTTTTCCTTTGTTGTCTTGTTTTATTGCTTCATTCTCATGGTTCCTCGAATTAGTTCTAGTTGTTCTTTATATCATGACTAATGGGAAAATATGCTTAATATGAATGTATAAGTAGAGCCTATATCAGATTGCATGCCATCTTGGAGGGGGGAGAGGGAAGGTGAGAAAATTTAAAACTCAAAATCTTATGGAAGTGAATGTTGAAAACTAAAAATAAATAAATAAATTATTAAAATAAAAAAAAATACAAGGATCTAAGACAACTCCAAAAGACTCATGATGGAAAATGCTATACACATCCAGAGAAAGAGCTATGGAGTCTGAATGCAGATCGAAGCACACTATTTGCTCTTTTTTTCTTCTGCTTTGTTTTGCTTCTTCTTTCTTGTGGTTCCTCCTATTGGTTCCAATTCTTCTTTACAACATGACTAATGTGAAAATATGTTTAATAAGAATGTACATGTAGAGCCTATATCAGATTGCACGCTGTCTTGGGGAGGAGGGAAGGAAGGGAGGTAGAGAAAATTTAAAACTCAAAAGCTTATGGAAATAAATGTTGAAAACTAAAAATAAAGAAATTAATTTAAAAAAGAAGTCCAAGAGATGTATGAACTGAAAAGGAGGTAGGCTAGTCAAATATTGAGCTAGAGATAGCCAATAGACAGTGTATGTGCTTTGGTTCTATATGCCCAATGTCAAAAGGTAAAGAGGAAATCCCTTAGCAGTTGGTGGATCCCCTATAGAGGATTTGTAGGAGCATATAGAAAAGAGTTGGACAGAATGAAAAGGTGTACCTGGATGGATTATGATTGGCACCATTCCAGGGAATACCCACATAGGTGAGACCATAGTTCTTTTGAAGTGTCAAAGAATGCTATGATCATAAAGTTTATCAAAATCACTGACTCTGGAGTCAGAGGAGCTGGATTTTGATCCTCTCTCCAATACATATTACCTGCATAACCTTAGGAAAGTAACTTTAGCTTTCCTCAGTTTTCTCCTCTGTCAAATAAAGGCATTTGACTAGATGGCCTCTGAGAACCCTTCCAGATTGCTGAGCCGACGACCTATGAGCTCATTTGTGGGTATATGGCTGGGGAAGTACCAAAAACAAAAGAGCAAAAAGGAACCATTTGGTCGAACCCTTCTGGCATTTTGGAGAATGTTGGTTCAGGAAATGGGAGCAGGCCTTTAGAGACTTGCTGGGCTACTTCACATAGGCACCAGTGTTGCCTTTTATCTTTGTTTAAAGTATCATTGATGCCTTTTGTATTTTATACCACAGATATTTCCCAATATTCACCCTCATCTCATAAAACATTCCATTGTCACAAAGAAAAACAGTTAAGCAAAATCATCAACTGCATCTGACACATTGATGCCAGCCTAGGGGGTCTTGGGAGCAATTTTATACCAAGAGCATGATGTCCATCAGAAGCTTCTTGTATTTGCTAGTAGAGGACTTACTGACAGTGAAACTCATGATCCCATAAACAAATTTTAGTTCTTGGCTTTGAAGTGGACTGCCACAAAGGAATTCTAAGACTATGGGTACAGATTATATATAGACATCAATCCACTGAAATATATCAACAACTGAAACATTAGATGCTGCCAGCCAGAGATGGGTAACAGTGTTTTCCAACTATGAGTTCAGCATGCATTACTGGCCAGGGAAGAGCAAAGTGGATGCAGATGCCATAGCTTCTATTCTTTATGCATCAGAAATCATGGTAATCCTCATGGAATGATGCATAAAAGATCTATGACATTCAGGGACTTGGATCACTCACTAAAAAAAATGTGGCCACAAGTCTGGGACTTTCTCCTCTCTCTGCAGAGTGTGCCATGGATTGTGTCCAGTTGCTCATGGATGACTGGTGGAGAATATAGCCAAGAAAAGGGGACTGACACTGAGGGATTAAAATTTAATTTCCTAGAGGTCACTCTGCTGTTGTGAGAGTTAGAGAGGTTGGAAGTAGACAGTGGAGTATTTTACTAGACTATAATGGATCCTACATGAAGTAACCAAGGCCTACAGATTCATGACTATAAAGATACTCCATGAAAGGTAGCATGATATAGTGAATAGAGCATTGGACTTGGGGTCAGGAAGACCTGGGTTGGTTTTTTTTTCATAATTTTGCAGAATCACAGAACATAAACTTGGAAGGGACCTCAATGATCCCTTAGTCCAACCCATACTCAGAAAGAATACCAACTATGCCATATCTCAAAGTGCTCATCCAGCTCCTGATTGAAGATCTCCAAAGAGAGGGAACCCATTTCCTCTTGAGACATCCCATTCCACTTTGGGAAAGCTCAAATTATTAGATGGGTGTGTGTGTGTGTGTGTGTGTGTGTGTGATCAAGCCTAAATTTTCCTCTTTTGTAACTTCCAGACATTGATCTTGGTTCTGTCCTCAGGGGCCAGACAGAACAAGATGAATCCTTTCTGCACAGGACAGCCCTTCATATACTTGCTGACAGCTCTCATACCCTACCTGAACCTTCTCTTCTCCAAGCTAAACATCCCCTCTTCCATCAACTGATAGTCACATGACATAGACTCCAGGCCTTTCACTATCCTCGTTGTCCTCCTTTGGACATTCTTCAGATTCACAATGGCCTTCTTAAACCATGGGGCCCAGAACTCATCACAATACTCCAGATGAGGATGGACAAGGGCAGAGTATAGCAGAACTATCACCTCATTTTTTTCCTGGAGACTATGCCCCTGTTACTGTAGCCCAAGATTTCATTCACTTTTTGGGCTGCCACATCAATATTGATTCTTACTTTTTTTAAACATTTAATTTTTTTCCCCAATTACATATCAAGACAATTTTTAGCATTCATTTTTATAAGATTTTAAGTTTCAAATTTTTCTCCTTCCCTCCCTCCCCTCTCCTCTTCCTAAAATGGTAGGCAATTTAATGTAGGTTATACATACATACATATATACACATACATACATATAGATAGATATAGATGTAGATATGTCATGTAAAACCTATTTCCATATTAGTCACAGTTGTGAAAGAAGAAACAGATCAAACAAAAAAAAACAGAAGAAAGAATAAAATAAGTGAAAAAACATGCTTTGATCTGCATTCAGAGTCCATCAGTTCTTTATCTGGATATGGATAGCATTTTCCTTCATGAGTCGTTTGTACTTGTCTTGGATTATTGCGCTGCTGAGAAGAGCTAAGTCATTCATAGTTGATCATCACACAATGTTGCTGATACTGTGTACAATGTTTTCCTAGTTCTGCTCATTTCACTTTGCACCAGTTTGTACAAGTCTTTCCAGGTTTTTCTGAAATCTGCCTGTTCATCATTTCTTATTGCACAATAGTATTCCATTACATTCATATACCGCAGCTTGTTCAGTCATTCCCCAATTGATGAGCATCCCCTCAATTTCCAATGTTTTGCCGCCATGAAAAGGGCTGCTATAAATATTTTTGCACATGTAGGTCCTTTTCTCTTTTTTATCATTTCATTAGGATACAGACCTAGTAGTGGTATTGCTAGATAAAAGTGTACGCACAGTTTTATAGCCCTTCGTGTATAGTTCCAAATTGCTCTCCAGAATGGTTGGATCAATTCACAACTTCACCAACAGTGCATTAGTGTCCCAATTTTCTGACATCCTTTCCAACATTTATCATTTTCCTTTTTTGTCATATTAGTCAATGTGATAGGTGTGAGGTGGTAACTCAGAGTTTTTTTAATTGGTATTTGTCTAATCAAAAGTGATTTAGAGCACTTCTTCATATGCCTATAGATAGCTTTTATTTCTTCATCTGAAAACTGCCTGTTCATATCCTTTGATCATTCATCAATTGGGGAATGGCTTTCATTCTTACAAATTTGGCTCAGTTCTCTATATTTGAGAAATGAAGCCTGTATCAGAGGCACTTGCTGTAAAGATTACTTCCTAGCTTTCCGTTTTTCTTTTCATCCTGGTTGCATTGGTTTTGTTTGTACAAAAGCTTTTTAATTTAATATAATCAAAATTATCTATTTTATATTTTGTAATGATCTCTATCTTTTAATTGATCATGAATTCTTCCCTTCTCCATAGATCTGACAGGTAGACTATTGCTTACTCTTCTAATTTCTGTATGGTGTCACCCTTTATGTCTGAATCACGTACCCATTTTGACCTTAGCTTGGTATACAGTGTGAGATGTTGCTGTATCCCTAGTTTGTGTCCTATTGTTTTCTAGTTTTCCCAGAAGTTTTTGTCAAATAGTGAGTTCTTATTCCAAAAGTTGGTGTTTTGGGGTTTATCAAACACTAGGTTACTATGGTCATTGTCTACTATGTCTTGTGTACCTAATCTATTCCACTGATTCACCATTCTATTTCTTAGCCAGTACCAGATAGTTTTGATGTTTACTGCTTTATAATATAATGGGAGATATGGTATTGCTAAGCCGCCTTCTTTGTATTTTTTTTCATTAATTCCATTGATATTTTTGACCTTTTGTTCTTCCAGATGAATCTTGTTATTTTTTGTAGCTCTATCAAATAATTTTTGGTAGTTTGATTGGTATGGCACTGAATAAGTAAACCAGTTTAGGTAGAATTGTCATTTTTATTATATTGCCTTGGCCTACCCATGAGCAATTGATATTTTTTCAATTATTTAGATCTGACTTTATTTGTGTGAAAAGTGTTTTGTAATTGTGTTCATATATTTCCCAGGCTTGTCTTAGTAGGTAGACTCCCAAGTATTTTACATTGTTTGCAGTTATTTTAAATGGATTTTCTCTTTCTAATTCTTGCTGCTGGGTTTTGTTGGTCATATAAAGAAATGCTGATGATTTGTGTGGGTTTATCTTATATCCTGCAATTCTGCTAAAGTTGTTAATTATTTCAAGTAGTTTTTTAGTTGATTCTCTAGGGTTCTCTAAATATACCATCATATCATCTGCAGAGAGTAATAGTTTTGTTTCTTCATTGCTTATTCTAATTCCTTCAATTTCTTTTTCTTCTCTTATTGATATAGCTAACATTTCTAGTACTACATTGAATAATAGTGGTGATAATGGACATTCTTGCTTCACCGCTGATCTTATTGGGAAGGCTTCTGTCTTATCCTCATTACAGATAATGCTTGCTGATGGTTTTAGTTGCATACTGCTTATCATTTTAAGGAATATTCCCTTTATTCCTATGCTGTCTAGTGTATTTAATAAGAATGGGTGTTGTATTTTGTCAAAAACTTTTTCTGCATCTATTGAGAAAAAATATGATTTCTGTTGGTTTTGCTATTTATATGGTCAATTATGTTGATAGTTGTCCTGATGGTGAACCAACCCTGCATTTGTGGTATAAATCCCACATGGTCAATAATGCATAATTCTTGTGATACATTGCTGTAATCACCTTGCTAGTATTTTGTTCAAAATTTTTGCATTGATATTCATTAGGGAAATTGTTCTATAATTTTCTTTCTCTGTTTTATCTCTTCCTGGTTTAGGTATCAGCATCATATTTGCATCATAAAAGGAGTTTGATTGGACTCCTTCTTTGTCTATTTTCCCAAATAGTTTACATAGTGTTGGGATTAATTGTTCTTTGAATGTTTGGTAGAATTCACTTATGAACCCATCTGGCCCTGGGGATTTTTTTTCCTAGGGAGTTCATTAATGGCTTGTTCAATTTCTTTTTCTAAGATAGGGTTATTTAGGTATTCTATTTCCTGATCTGGTAATCTAGGTAATTTATATTTTCATAAATATTCATCAATTTTGTGCAGATTGTCAGATTTATTGGTATATAATTGGGCAAAATATTTCCTAATGATTGCTTTAATTTCTTCTTCATTGATGGTGATTTCACCTTTTCATTTTTGACATTTGGTATTTGGTTTTCTTTTTTTTAATTAATTAATTAAATTTACTCCAGTTACATGTAAAAACAATTTTTAACATTTGTTTATAAAACTTTGAGTTCTAAATTCTCTCCCTTGCTCCCTCCCCACCATTCCTCATTGAGAAGCCAAACAGTTTAATATAGGTTATACATGCGTAGTCATGCAAAACATATCCACAATAGTCATGTTGTGAAAGAAAAGACAAAAAATAAAACTCAAGAAAAATAAAGTAAAAAAAAACGTATGTTTCAATCTGTATTCAGACACCATCAGTTCTTTTTCTGGGAATGGATAGCATTTTTCTTCATAAGTTGTTCAGAGTTGTCTTGGATCATTGTATTGCTGAGAATAGCTAAGTCATTCACAGCTGATCATCTTACAATATTGCTGTTACTTTATACACAGGACATTTCACTTTGCATCAGCCCATGCAAGTCTTTGCAGGTTTTTCTGAGAGTATCCTGCTTATCATTTCTTACAGTAAAATAGTATTCCATCATAATCACATACCCCAACTTGTTCAGTAATTCCCCAATAATGAGGCATCGCATTAATTTCTAATTCTTTGCACCCAGAAAAGAGCTGTTATAAATATTTTTGTACGTATAGGTCCTTTTCCTTTTTTGTTTCTTTTGGGATACAGACCTAGTAGTGGTATTGCATGATTTTACACCCCTTTGGACATAGCTCCAAATTGCTCTACAGAATGGTTGAATCAGTTCACGACTCCACCAACAGTGCATTAATGTCTTATTTTTCACACATCCCCTCCAATATTTGTCATTTTCCTTTTCTGTTCTATTAGCCAATCTAATAGGTATGAGGTAGTACCTCAAAATTGTTTTAATTTACATTTCTCCAATAAGTAGTGAATTAGAGTATTTTTTCATATGGCTGTAGATATGTCATCTGAAAACCAATCATAGTTTTTGATCATTTATCAGTTGGGGAATGGCTCTTACTTTTATAAATTTGACTCAGTTCTCTATATGTTTAAGAAATGAGGCCTTTATCAGGGAAACTTGCTTCAAAATTTTTTTTCACAGTTACTATAACTGTGAAAATTTCCATCCATTCTATCCCCTCCTCCTCTGTTTATTCTATTCTTTCTCTCCTTTTACCCTGTCCCTCCCCCAATCTGCCCTTCCTTTTATCACCCCCCCCCCCCTCTCTTATCCCCTTCCCCTCCCCTTTTCCTATAGGCTTAGACAGATTTCTATACCCAATTGAGTGTCTATGTTATTCCCTCTTTGAGCTAGTTTTGATGAGTGTGAAGTTCACTCACTCCCCCTTATGTTCCCTCTTTTCCCCTCCACTGTAAAAGCTTTTTCTTGCTCCTTTTATGTGAGATAATTTACCCCATTCTGCCTCTCTCTTTCTCTTTCTCCTAGTACATTCCTCTCTAACCCTTTAATTTTATTTATTTTTTAGTTATCATCCCTTCATATTCAACTCACACCTGTGCCCTCTGTCTATATATACTCTTTCTAACTACCCTAATAATGAGAAAGGTCTTATGAGTTACAAATATCATCTTCCCAGGTAGGAATGTAAACAGTTGAAACTTATTAAGTCCCTTACAATTTCCCTTTCCTGTTTACCTTTTTATGCTGCTCTTGAGTCTTGCATTTGAAAGTCAAATTTTCTATTCAGCTCTGGTCTTTTGATTAAGAATGCCTGAAAGTCCTCTATGTCATTGAATATCAATTTTTTCCCCTGAAGGATTATACTCAGTTTTGCTGGGTAGGTGATTCTTGGTTGTAATCCTAGCTTCTTTGCCCCTGAAAATATCATATTCCAAGACCTCCAGTCCCTTAATGTAGATGCTGCTAAATCTTGTGTTATCCTGACTGTGGCTCTACGATATTTGAATTATTTCTTTCTGGCTGCTTGCAATATTTTCTCTTTAACCTGGGAACTCTGGAATTTAGCTGTAATATTGCTGGCAGTTTTCATTTTGGGATCTCTTTCAGGAGGTGATCGGTGGATTCTTTCAACATCTATTTTACCCTCTGGTTCCAGAATATTGGGACAATTTTCCTTGATAATTTCTTGAAAGATGATATTTAGGATTTTTTAAATCATGTCTTTCAGGTAGTCCAATAATTTAAAAATTATCTCTCCTGGATCTATTTTCCGGGTCATTTGCTTTTCCAATGAGGTATTTTACATTTTCTTCTATTTTTCATTCTTTTGATTTTATTTGATTGATTCTTGATGTCTCATAGAGTCATTAGTTTCCACTTGCCCAACTCTAATTTTTAATGAATTGTTTTCTTCAGTTAGCTTTTGTACCTCCTCTTTCCATTTGGCCAATTCTATTTTTTAAGGAGCAGTTTTCTTCAGTGTAGTTTTTTCCATTTTATCAATTGTATTTTTAAAGGAATTATTTAATTTTTTTTCTACCTCTCTTATCTGACTTTTAAAATCCTTCTTGAGCTCTTCCAAGAAGGCTTTTTGGGCTTGAGACCAGTTTCATATTCATATTAATCAGATTTTTTATGTAGATATGTTGACAATGTTTTCCTCTTCTGAGTTTTTTATATCATTCCTTCAAATTCACCTTACACCCATACCTTCTGTCTACATATATTCCTTCTAGCTATAGTATTAGTGATATAATTTTTAAGAATTACAAGTATCGGGGCAGCTAGGTGGAGCAGTGGATAGAGCACTGACCCTGGATTTGGGAGGACCTGAGTTCAAATCCGGCCTCAGACACATAACACTTACTAGCTGTGTGACTCTGGGCAAGTCACTTAACCCCATTGCCTAACCAAAAAAAAAAAAAAAAAGAATTACAAGTATCATCTTCCCATGTAGGGATGTAAACAGTTTAGCTCTATTGAATCCCTTATATTATCTTTTCCCTTTTTACCTGTTTATGCTTCTCTTGAGTCTTGATATTGGAGATCAACTTTTTGGTTTAATTCTGGTCTTCTCCTTATGAAAGCTTGAAATCCTTTTATTTCATTGAATGACCATTTTTTTTTTCCCATGGGGTAAGTGAATCTTGGTGGTAGTCCTAGCTCCTTTGCCTTCCAGAATATCATGTTCCATGACCTCTGATCTTTTAATGTTGTAGCTGCCAAGTCCTGTGTAATCCTTATTGTGGCTCCCATATATTTGAATTGTTTCTTTCTGGCCACTTGTAGTACTTTGTCCTTAACCTGATAGTTCCAGAATTTGGCTATTATGTTCCTTGGAGTTTTTATTTTGAGATCTCCTACATGAGGTGACTGGTGGATTCTTTCAATGCCTATTTTTCCCTCTGGTTCTAGGATGACAGGGCAGTTTTCCTTGGTAATTTCTTGAAAGATGCTGTCCAGGTCCTCCTATTGATCATGGCTTTCAAGTAGTCCAATGATTCTGTTATTGTCTCTCCTGGATCTATTTTCCAGATTAATTGTTTTTCCAATGAGGTATTTTACATTTTCTTCTATTTTTTCACTCTTTTGAATTTTTTGATTGATTCTTGACATCTTATGGAGTCATTAGCTTCCACTTGCTGAATTCTGACTTTTAAGGGATTGTTTTCCTCAGTTAACTTTTGTACCTTATTTTCCATTTGGCCAATTGTAGGAGTTGTTTTCATTAGTGGATTTTTGTATATCCTTTTCCATTTGGCCAATTCTAGTTTTTAAGCATTTATTTTCTTTTTCCAAGACGTTGATTCTTTTTTCATAATTCTCTTGTATCACTCTCATTTCTTTTCCACATTTTTCTTCCATCTCGCTTATATGATTTTTAAACTCCCTTTTTGAGCTCTTCCATGAGTTCTTTCTGGGCTTGAGACCACTTCCTGTTTTTCTTTGAGGTTTTGCCCATAGGTGTTTTGACACAGTTGTCTTTTTCTGAGTTTGTGTCTTGATCTTTCTTGTCACCATAATAACCTTATATGGTCAGATTCTTTTTGTTGTTCTTGTTGTTGTTTGCTCATCTTTTTTGCATCATCTTTTTCCTTTCTTTTAAATATGAGCTCTGCTCCTGGGGTGGAAGGGGCACTGTCTCAGACTTCTTGTGGCAGGGGCTGCAGCACCTGGCTGTTTATCTTGTGCTTCACTAAGGCCTATGGGGGACCCTTGTGTCTGGTGCTGCACTTAAGGGGTGGGGAGTGGGATGGCTGGTGCTGCTGGGGCCTTAGGTGTCTGGCAGCTTACCTGGTGCTGTGCTGGGATACTAGTGCTGCTGTCTGGCATGTGCTGAGGCTGGTGGGGTGTTTCTGCATTTGCCTGAGGTTACAATGAAGCATATGGTAGTCTGGATGCAGGAAGCTGCCTGTTTGCCCAGGCCTATGCTGAAGCACATGGCAGGGGCTTGGTGCTGGTGGCTTCCTGTTTGCTTAGGCACCCATAGGGTTGGTGTTTTCCTGTTTGCCTTGGGCTACACTGAAGCACATGGAGGTCTGGCCACTGGAGGTTGCTTGTTTGCCTGGGGCTACACTGAAGCACGTGGAGTCTGGCCACTGGAGGTTGCCTGTTTGCCTGGGGCTACACTGAAGCATGTGGAGTCTGGCCACTGGAGGTTGCCTGTTTGCCCAGGGCTATGCTGAAGCATGTGGCAGGGGGCTGGTGCTGGCAGTTGCCTGTTTGCTTAGGCACCTGTAGGGTTGGCGGCTACCTGTTTGCCTGGGGCTACACTGAAGCACGTGGAGTCTGTGGAGTCTGGCCACTAGAGGATGCCTGTTTGCCTGAGGCTATGCTGAGGCACCTGGTGGGTCCTGGTGTTGGCATTTGCCTGCTCTATAACATAGGGACTCAAGATCCACCACCACTGATTTGCTGAGGTGGGACTTGCCCAGTATCTACTCTTACTGAGCTTGCAGCCCTATAAAACCCCTAGATTGTTCTCAGATAGCCTATTGTCAAGTAGGTCTTCCATGCCTTGCACTTGTAAAGTTGACTTTTTGATCTCAAAGGTAAAATTTTACATATTTTTCTGTTGAACTTCATCTTATTAAATTTAGATTAATGCTCTATCCTTTCAAGATTTTTTTTATATTTCTAACTCCTGCATTCAGTGTTAGCTCTTCCTCCCATCTTTGGGTCTTCCGCAAGTTTGATAAGGTTGCCATCTTTGCCTTTATCTAAGTAACTGATAAAAATGATAAACAGCAAATGGTCGAGTACAAATCCCTGGAATATTCCACTGGAGGCCTCCTGCCACATTGACACTGAACCATTGAAAATTTCTCTGTGAGTCCAGCCTTCTAACCATTTATAAATCCATCCAGCTGTATTATCATCCAAACCACATCTCTCCATCTTCTCTACAAAACAGTTTGAGATACTTTGACCAACATTTTGCTAAAATACCAGTAAATTCTATGTTGCTGGCCTGGCATGAATTGTTATCGATGAAACCAAGCTAGTTTGTTATAATATGACTTATCTGAGGGTCTTCAAGAATTGTTTTGATCAAAAAAAAAGTCACGTCCCTGCAAATAACCTGGTGATGAAGCTGCTAAACTAATTTATATAGGTCCTCAGCTAAGAGGCAAAATATCTGCCACACAACTCATAGTAGATGCCTTTCCAGCTTAGCTGGATCTGCCAGCCCATTGGATCATCTGTTTTCTTTCTAATCTTCATTCTCCCCTTATCCATCGTCTCTTTCCCTGTTGCCTAGACCATGCTCAGATTTTCCCCTTAAAAACCTTCCTTTGACCTTTCAGCCCCTCAGGCTATCCTCCCATTTTTCTTGTCCCTGTCACAGCCAAACTCCAGGGGAAAATATGTCTACACTCATTACCTCCACTTGCCTACATCCCACTCACTCTTCAACCTTTTGTAATCTGGCTTCTATTCCCACCACTTTACTGAAACTAGTCTCCCTAAAGGTGCAAACAGTCTCTTAACTGCTATACCTAATGGCCTCTTCTTGGTCTTCACTCTTCTTGAACTCTCTTCAGTCTTTGAAGCTAGTGCCCACATTTTTCTTCTGGAAACTCTTTGAGTTTTCATAACACCATTATCACTCAGTTCTCCTCCTATCTGTCAGACCACTCAGTTTTATTTACTGGATCATTATTCATATCCATTCCCTTAATTGTCAGTGCATCCCAAAGATCTGCTCTCTTCTCTGATCTCTATATCCTCTGTCTTGGTGTAAAATATAATTCTAAGAACTATATATCTAGTGCTAATTTCTCCAGAGCTCCAGTCATTTATTGCCTGGTGTCTCCACCTGTCTGTCCCATGGGAAACCAAAACTCAACATGTCTCAAACAGAATTTATTTATTGCTCTTTGAAACCTATCCCTTCTCCTAATTTCCCTCTTTCTATTGAGAGCACCACCCAGGCTTACAATTTTGGAAGCATTCTCAATTCTTCACTCTCCCACACTCTCCATCTCTAATCAGTTGCAATGCTTTCTTAAGTATACCTTCATGCCCATCTGTTTCTCTCTTCATTTGACCACCACTCAAGCTTAGTACCCCACTTCCTCTCAAATGGACTATTGCAGCAGTCTTCTAATTGGTCTCATTGCCTTAAGTATCTCCCCTCTCCAATCCCTCTTCTACAAAGCTGCCAAATTCTAATCATGTCATTCCTCTGCTCAAGAATCTTCAGGGGCTCCCTCTTGCCTCCAGGTTAAAACAGAAACTCTTCTCCTTGGCATTTAAAGCCCTTCACAACCTGGCTCCAGCTTACTCTTCCAGGCTTATTTCTGGTTATTCCCCTTCCCACAATTTGTGGTGCAGCCAAACTTCCAATTTGTTGTCCTTGCTACATTATAGCCCATCTCCTGCTTCATGGCATTTGTCTACACTGTACTCAAGACCTGGAATCAATCAGTTACTACATGTGAGGCACTATGGTAAAACAAAGACAAAAGTTTAACAGTCCTTGCTCTAAAAGGAGGGCACAGAGTAGAGGTTTCAGAAATGTTTGTTGAACATTGAATTGAAATCCACAGGCCATGCTCTCAGGTGGGTTTTAGTCTAATGGAGGAAAGAGACCATAGGCACAGGAAAAGGTGAGTGTAGCATAGAAATGTGGGTAAGTTTCCAAGCACCACATTGGGTCACAGAGTCATTCATTCAATAGATATTGATCAAATGATGACTTCAGGCAGGGCCCTCTGCTAGGTGATGGAGGAGGAGGAGGAGGAGGAATGGAGATGGAGATGGAGGATGTGGAGGAGATCCAAAGGTAAATACTAAAAATCAACATGCATGTCTATTTTGCATTTTACTTTCCTTTTAGTGCCTCTCTTCTCCATTTGATAAATGGGGAAATTAAGGCTCAGGGGGGACAAGCGACTAGACCATAGTCACATAGTTGGTAAATGGCAGACCTTTGACTAGAGCCCAACTTTCAGTTGGCAACTTTTTGAGCAGTGGTCTTTCTATCACAAGATACTTCCTAATGGAGCTTACAATTGAGTGGGAAGAGGCCAGGTATGTAAGTAACTCTAATTCACATTGGGAAAGTACTATTAGAGAGACTAGAGCAAAGTTCTATGGATCTGAAAAGAGAGAGAGATTTGGCATGTGTGTATTTGTATATGCAGGGAGGTGGGTGGTGGAAAGGACAGAGATCCTAGAAGGCTTCAGGGCAAAGGTGCCATTTAAGCAAGGCCTTGAAGAGTGATGCATATAGATCAGATAGGTAGATCTGGGTGAGTGTTTGGGAGAAGAGCATTGATAAAGAAGACAGTGTGAGCACAGTCACAGAGGTGGTATAGAGTTCAGGGAATATAAAGTAGGTTGGTTTGCCTGGCATATGGGGGTAAATGAAGGGGAACAGTGGGAGACCTAACTAGAAAAGTCAATTTAGGTGAGACCCTGGAAGGCCTTGAATGCTTGTCTGTACAGTTTGGACTTTATCCTATTAGGCCTTGGGGAATCATTGAAAGTTTTTGAGGAAGAGAGTGACTTGGGAACATATAATTTGATGGGAAAGGACCTTAAAGATGATTTATTATAAACTCTTCATTTTCCAGAGGAGGCAACTGAGTCCCAACTAATCCTAACCCTAAAATGACCTGCCCAAGGTCAGTCACAAATGGAGTATTTAGTGGAGTTGGGATTTGAACTCAGGTTTTCTGTCTTATGATCATGGTCATGCATTAGGAAAGTTACTTTGATTCAAGTAGGGAAAGATAGGAGGTAGGGAGATGAACTAGGGGACCTTACAGTAGACCAGATGAGAGACAATGAGGGCCTGATCTAAGTTGTAAGAGAAATCATACGTGTAAAATTGAAGGTTTTATCAACTTATAGAATGTTGGAGGTGAAAGAAAAAGAAGAGTCAAATAAAACTGAGGTTTCATGTCCTGTTGCCTAGACAGTCCAGAGGGGCAATTCACAGGATTAGGGATGTGAGTCAGAGGAATACTTGGGGCCAGAGAGGGGAACATAAGTTTGGTTTGTGACATGCTATCGGGAAACGCAAGGAGAGGCATTCAACATGCAGTTGCTAATTCAGGTTCGGAGCTTCAGCCATAGATGCAAATTTGGCAATTGTCAACATAGAAGCGATGCTTGAAAAAAAAAGTTGTAGATGGAATCTCTAAGGGAGAGAGTACATAGAAAAAAGAAAACAACACTCTGGGGAAAACCAACATATAGGAGGTAAGAAATGGAAGACAAGCCAGGAAAACAGAAGAGTAGCTTACAGTTAGACAAACAAAATGGAAATGATTAAACCTAGAAGGGACCTTAGACAGCATTTAGTTCAATGTCCCTATTTAAGAGACAGGAACATGGTGTAGAGGAAGGAACATTGCATTTGGAATGAGAGGACTTGGGTTCAAATCCCACTTTCACTGAATGCTACCTATGTGACTTTGGGCAAACCACTCAACTACTCTGGTTCTCAGTTTCCTCATCTGTGTAGCACTCCCATTTGGGCTGTGCTGTACTCTCAATTTGTACTCAAACTACTGGGTTGCGTTTCCAGAAGGTGGCTGCTATCTGGGGTTCTAGGGGGAACCATGTGGGTGGCTACTTCTAATTCAGATTTTTGAGGTAACCCTGTAGATGGCTACTCCTACTACTATAGTTCACAAGCCCCCACCAGTGTGCTTTCCATCAACAATCAGTCAGTAGATAAATCACCTTTTAGCAAACACATTTTCTAACACAGTTGAATGAAGAAGAATATATTAAGAGCATTTGGTACAAAACATTCCTCCAAAATACTAGGGGTACTCTCCTACAAATATACACATAGTTCATAGAAAGAGTGGACCTAAACATAAAGTATAATGGTAGCAAATCATAACTATAGGATGTCCATGTAGCAAAGGTCAGTTGCAATTCCTGTTATTAGAACAACTAGAAATTATATCTCTCTTCAGAGAGTCCTCATACGGTTTCCTTTAAATGCAGCATTTCTGCTGAATAAGCTTCTCCGTTGGGATTCAATGGTTTGCTCTTTTGTTAATTCCATGGCCAGCTTTCTCTAACTGCTAGGGTCATATTCCCTGAAGTTGATTCCTCCCTTGAGTGACTATTTCTCTATTTTTATCCACATCTGTCTTCAGGTGTTTGTCTCTATTGGATGCATTGTCTCCTATCAGTCCATTAGCTCCTATGACATGGTCCATGAAGGGGAAGGGTGGGATGAAGAGAAAGTCCATGCTTCTCTCACCAACCCCTTCAGGGATCTCTCCAACAACATAATGGGCTCTTTGGCCAAAATCTTCAACTGTTCAATTGCTTGCTGTTTTTATATATGGGCCCAAGAGGCATGACTAATTCTGTCATTTACGAAATGTTTCCTGTGTACTGTCAGCTTGCTTCATCCAATGGCTAAGGCCCTATAATCCTCTCACATTGATTAAGGACTTATTCACACATTGCTGTGGGATTTAAAAAAAAACAACTTCTTAATACCTCCTTAATACCTTGTGATTACATGCTGAGCCCTGTGACTACATTAACTGAGGTGGATATAGAGATGCCCTCCTTCACAGTGATTATACTCTGGGCCTTCTGCGGTTATATGAACTGAGATGGGAGGGGAATTCCCTCTCTTACATATGCTGAGTGAGGGGGTTGGACATGATGACCTCTGAAGTTTCTTCCAGATTTCTGATCCTATGTCTTAAGGCCCAGAAATGTATAGGGCTCTGCTGAGAATCACACCAATAGAAAGTGGCAGAGAGTCCAGATGTTTGAACTCCAAGTCAGTAGTCCTTGCCATTGAACTGATAAGAGGCAAGGCAGGAAAGTGTAGTGTGAGGTAAGCCAAGAAAGAAGAGAATTCTGATAAGGAGGAGGCTGATTAACAATGCTAAATATAGCTGAGCAGTGAAGATCTAGGAAAACTAAAAAAAGGCTGCTAGATTTGAGGATACAGATGTCTCTGAGAATAGTTACAGTATACTTGGATATTATTGCTGTTCAGTCATTTTTTCAGTCATGTCTGCCTCTTCATGACCCCATTTGAGGTTTTTTTGGCAAAGATATTGGAGTAGTTGGCCATTTCCTTCTCCAGCTCATTTTACAGATGAAGAAAGTGAGGCAAACAGGGTAAAGTGACTTGCCCAAGGTCACATGTCAATGTCTGAGACCAGATTCAAACGCAGGTCTTCCTGACTCCAGGCCCAGCACCCTATCCACTTCATCACCTATATTTGGGTAGGGAGAACCAAATTGCAAGGGGTTAAGAAATGAGGGGATACCAAGGAAGGAGGGAAATGAATGTAGACTATTCTTTTTAAAAGTTTTACAGTCAAGGAAAGAAAAGAAAGGTAAGAGATGTTTTGAGAAGTATCAGGGACATAGAACTTTCTTAGTGTTTTGTTGTTGTTGTTGTTGTTGTTGTTTTAGGATAGAGAAGACCTCAGCATATTTGTTATACTGCTATGGCCTAACCACAAGCAGTTAATATTTCTCCTATTGAATAGGTCTGTTTTTATTTTGTAAAAAGTGTTCTAGTTGTATTCATATAATTCTTGTGTGTGTCTTGGTAGCTGAACTCAGAAATAATTTATACATTTTGTATATTTTTATACCTTTTGTACCTCTTTCTCCTTGGTTTTGGTAGTAATATACAGAAAGCCTGCTGATTTGGGGGAATTCATTTGATATCCTGATACTTTACTAAAATTACAATTTTTTTTCAATTAATCTTTAGTTGAATCCCCAGTGTTTTCTAAGTAAGCCATTGTTCTCTTCAGAAAGTGAAAATTTTGTTTCCCTTTGGCCTATGCATATTCTATTTTTAAAATTATTTTTATTTATTTTGTTAAATATTTCCCAATTACATGTAAAATATTTTAACAGTCATTTCTAAAAATTTTGAGTTCCAGATTCTCTCCCTCCCTCCCTCCCTTTCTCTTTCCTTGAAAAGGCAAGCAATTTGATTTTGATTATACATGTGAGGTCAATATGCATATTCTCTTAATTTATTTTTCTTGTCTCACTGCTATAGCTAGCATTTCTATTACATATGGTAAAAAAAAATAGTGGTGATAATGGACACTCCTGCTTTACACTGGACCTTAATGGAAAGGCCATGACTTTTTCTATTACTGTTAGTTATTTACCATATTAAGGAAAAGTTCATTTTTTATGCTTTTAACAGAAAGGAGTATAATATTTTGTCAAAATATTCTTCTGTAGTTAATGATGTGGTTCTTAATATGTTATATTATGCCTATAATGTTGAGCTAACTCTGCCTTTCTGGTATTAATTGAAGCTAGTCATAGTGAGTAAACTTCTTAATGCACTGCTATTATCTCTCTATCAACATTTTATTTAAAATTTTTTAAAAAGTGATATTCATTAGGGAAATTGATGTACTGTTTTCTTTCTCTGTTTAATTTCTCACTAGTTTATGTAACAAGACCACTTTTGCCTCATAGAAGGAGTTTGGCAGTATCTTTTTTTCCCCTATTTTTGCAAACAGTTGACATAAAATTGGAATTAATTGTTCTTCAAATGTTTGCTAAATTACAATTACAATTTCTTCTTGTCCTGAGTATTTTTTCCCTTTATGGCTTTTAAATTACTACTCCCTCTCATTGGGTTATTTAAATTCTACGTTTCTTGTTCTGGTAACATGAGTATCTCATATACTTGTTAATATTTGAATTAGTTTTATTGGAATAATTGGGTTAAATAGTGGCTAATGATTTCCTTTGCTTAGACTTCATTTGTGGTGAATTTTCTTTTTCTTCTTTTTCTTTTATATTGGCAATTTGATTTTCCTCCCTCCTTATTAGATTATCTAATGGTTTACTTATTTTATTAGTTTTTTTAAACTCTTAGTTCTATCTATCAATTCATAGGTTTAGAATTTCTATTTTTTGAGTTTGGTTGGGATTTTGTTTTTTAAATTGTTTTAATTGCATGCCAAATTAATTGATTTTTCCTTCTCTTTTTTGTTGATGAAAATGTCTAGAGACACAAAAATTATCCTAAGGACTAATTTAGCTGCATCACAAAAGCATTGTTTATTTGTCTCATTGTTATCATTTTCTTCAGTGAAATTACCATTTCTATGATTTGTGTTTTGACTCATCAATTCTATATGATTAAATCCTTTAGCCTCCATTTAAGCTTGTATCCTTTATTCAAAGATTCCTTATTGAATATAATTTTTATTGCATTATGGTCAGTGTCTTTACTGTGTTTAACATTTCTGATGTTCTCTATTTATGAGGTATTGTGATCTAGCACATGGTCAATTTTTGTAAAGGTGCCATGCACAGTTGAGAAATATGTATATATTTTTACTTCCCATTCAGTAATTTTCAGACATCTATTATATGTAATTTTTCTAAAATTCTATTCAGGTTCATTACTTCTCTCTAGTTTTCTCTTTGTTAGATTTGTCTAGGTCTGACAGGATTATAATGAAGCCCCCAATTATTACAGTCTTACTTTCTATTTTTTCTTATAGTTTGCTTTTTTAGGTATTTAGATGCTTTAGGTACTTAGATGTATGCCCTTTGGCATACATACACATATTTACATATGTACATATATGTATATTATACATAGACACAGACACAGACACAGGCACAGACACACATTATATATATGTGTGTGTGTGTGTGTGTGTGTGTATACATATATATATATATAAATATGGAGAGAGTGAATGAATTTATATGGATTCATTATCTATAATGCCCTAAAATCATACTGTAACTTCCCTGCTTCTCTTTTAAAACTGTCTCTATTTTTATTTTAGTTTTGTATGAGATCATGATTGCTAACCCTACTTTTTATGAATTTACCTGAAACATAATAGATTCTGATCTAGCTCCTCTTAATTCTGGGTGAAATGTTATGCTTCATGGTTTCATATAAGAATGCTGTTTTTTGTGTTTCTCTGTGTGTATGTAAATGCCTTCCTTTCTTGGGGAGGGGAGCTTAAGTTTAGAATTAAAAAAAAAGATTCAGGTCCTGAGATGCTTGCTTTTGCAACCCCTTTCATCATGTTTGTATACTTTTTTTTTGTCATGTACCTCATTTATGAGAAATAGTAAGTTCCTCCCCATTCTTCTTCCTTTCTTCCTTACCATATTCCTTTATCCCTACTTTCGCTTTTTCTTGAATAATAAAAATAATTTGAATTTATGTAGCATTTTAAGATTTGCAAAATGCTTTACATATATTATCTCCTTTAATCTGAAAACCAACAAAACAGAACAAAACTATACCTGAACTTTGTTTAACTTTCTCCATAGCCCTTGAATACTTTAGAATTCTGAAGATACATTTGTCTCTTTTTCCCCATTATAATTCCAGAATGTTTTCACTGTTTAGGGGCAGCTAGGTGGCACAGTGGATAAGAGCACTGAGCCTGGAGTCAGAAAAACCAGGGTTCAAATCTGACCTCAGATACTTATTAGCTGTGTGATCCTGGGCAAGTCAATTAACTCCTGCCTGCATAAGACTGGAGAAGGAAATGGTAAACCACACCAGTAGCTCTGCCAAGAAAACCCCATGGACATTTGGTCCACAGGGTCAGGAAGAGTCAGACATGACTGAACAATAACAATAGCACAAATGTATTTACCATTCTGGGTTTCCCTTGATTTGTAAGTTTGCATGTCAAGGTTTGTACTCAATTCTGGCCTTTTAATCAGGAATATTTGAAAAATCCTCTATGAAAGATCCATTCTTCCCCACCCCCACCCTCCCATCTCTCATAGTATTATACTCAGTTTTACAGGATAAGCTATTCTTGGTTGTAAGACTTTATCTTTTGCCTTCTGGAACATCATATTCCAAGATTTTCTCTCTTTTATAATAAGTGCTACCATGTCTTATGTGAACCTGACTAGTTCCTTGGTACTTCAAATATTCTTTTTTTCTGGATCCTTAAAGGATTTTTTTTTCTTAAACTTGAAAGTTCTAGATTTTCTCTATAACATTCTTAGTGTCATAGTTTGTTTCCCCTTGTTCTATGCATATTCTATTACTTCCTTTTTCTTGTTTTAATATATATATATTCCTGATAATAAATGCACTTATAATATAAATTTTTAATAATATAAGCATATGTGCATATATTCACACACATATACATATATACAGTTTTCTTGTATGATTTCTGGAAATAGGGAGTCCAGGTATTTTGCTTAGTCATGATTTTTAAGGAGCCCATTGATTCTTTTTTTCTTCATTTTCTTTTTTTAGTTTTTAGGCAATTGGGGTTAAGTGACGTGCCCAGGGTCATACAGCCAGTGTCAAGTGTTTGGTCTGAGGCCAGATTTGAGCTCAGGTCCTCCTGACTTCAGGGCCAGTGCTCTATTCATTGTGCCACCTAGCTGCCCCAAGCCCATTGATTCTTAAATTATATTTCTGTCTCTTTTCCAGGTCAGTTGCTTTTAATGGAGATACTTTATATGTTCTATTTTTTTAGTCTTTTGACTCTGTTCTAATATTTCTCATAGTCTCATGGACTTACTGAGTTCTGTTTGTTTCATTCTGTATTTTGTAGAATTCACTACTTGGGTAAGGTTTTCCATCTTTTTTTTTTCTAAGTTACTTATTTTCTTTTCAATTATTTTTTCCTCCTGAACTCTTATTCTAATTGTAATTTAATTTTTAATTTCTTGATTAATTTCTTCCAGCCAGTCTTATAGACCTTGCATCAAATAAATTTTTTCTGTCTCTGAGACTCTGCTTATTGTGACTCTCTTCTTTTGCATTTACTTCTTGGACTTCTCTTGGTCTATCAGCTTTGTTTTTTAAATTGTGTTTGGCTTTTTCTTTTCTTTTTTTTTTTTTTGATGTGCACATTTCTTTTTTTTATTTTTATTTTTTTATTTTTAGTTTTCAACATTTACTTCCACAAGATTTTGAGTTCCAAATTTTCACCCCATCTCGCCCCTCCCCCCACCCCAAGATGGCATGCATTCTGAATACCCCTTCCCCTAGTCTGCTTTCCCTGCTATCTCTCCCCCCCCGCCTTCCCCTTCTATTTTCCTATAGGGCAGGATAGATTTCTGTACCCCATTTCCTGTATTTCTTATTTCCCAGTTGCATGTGAAAACATTTTTTTTAAACATGTGTTTTTTAAACCTTGGGTTCCAAATTTTCTCCCTTCCTCCCTCCCCACCCACCCTCATTGAAAAGACAAGCAACTCAATATTGGCTATACATGTGCAGCTATGCAAAACACTTTCATAGTAGACATGCTATGAAAAACTAACTCTATTTCCCTTAATCCTATCCTGCCCCCCCATTTATTCTATTCTTTCTTTTGACCCTGTCCCTCCTCAGAAGCATTTGCTTCTAATTACCCCCTTTCCCAATCTGCCCTCTTCTCTATCATCCCCCTGCTCTCTTGTCCCCTTCCCCTCCTATTTTCCTGTAGGGTAAGACAGATTTCCATACCCAATTGAGTGTGTATGTTATACCCTCCTTAAGTCAAATCCTATGAGAATAAGATTCACTCATTTCCTCTCACCTTCCGCCGTTCCCCTCCACTGTAAGAGCCTTTTCTTTTCTGTTTTTTTTTTGTGAGATAATTTACGCCGTTCTACCTTTCCCTTTCCCCTTCTCCTAGTATAATCTTCTCTCACCCCTTAATTATATTCTCCAGATATGACCCCTTCATTTTCAGCTCACCCTGTGCCCTCTATCTATCTCTCTATTTATCTATCCATCTATCTATCTATATATATGTACATACATATAATTTTTTCCCTCCAACTACCCTCATACCGACAAAGGTCTCATGAGTTACAAATATCATCTTTCCATGCAGGAATGTAAACAGTTCAACCTTAATAAGTCTCTTATGATTTCTCTTTCCTGTTTACCTCTTCATGTTCCGCTTGAGTCTTGTATTAGAAAGTCAAATTTTCTATTCGGCTCTGGTCTTTTCATCAAGAATGCTTGAGAATCCTCTATTTCACTGAATGACCATTTTTTTCCCCTGCAGGATTATACTCAGTTTTGCTGGGTAGGTGATTCTTGGTTGTCATCCTATCTCCTTTGCCCTCCAGAATATTATATTCCATGTCCTGTGGTCCCTTAATGTAGAAGCAGCTAAATCTTGTATTATCCTGATTGTGTTTCCACAATACTTGAATTGTTTCTTTCTGGCTGCTTGTAATATTTTCTCCTTGACCTGGGAACTC
>NW_020954660.1:2287255-2305996 GCF_900497805.2 Vombatus ursinus | reverse complement strand
TCACTAGCTTCCAATTGCTCTATTCTAATTTTTAAGGAAGTATTTTCTTCAGTAAGCTTTTGGACTTCCTTTTCCATTTGTCCAATTTTGCTCTTTAGGGCATTCTTCTCTTCATTGGCTTTTTGGACCTCTTTTGCCATTTGGATTAGGCTATTTTTTAAGGTGTTATTTTCTTCAGTGTTTTTTTGGGTCTTCTTTAGCAAGCTGTTAACTTGCTTTTCATGATTTTCTTGCATCATTCTCATTTCTCTTCCCAGTTTTTCCTCTACTTCTCTTACTTGCTTCTCAAAATCCTTTTTGAGCTCTTCCAAGGCCTGGGACTGGTTCATATTTTTCTTGGAAATTTTGGATGTAGGAGCTTTGACTTTCTTTTCTTCTTCTGTTTGTATGTTTTGATCTTCTTTGTCACCAAAGTAAGATAATATAGTCTGACTCTTTTTGCGCTGCTTGCTCATGATTCCAACCAATTACTTGAGTTTTAAACTCTTTGTTAAGGTAAGAGTCTGTTTCCAGTGTGGAGAATGTACTGTCCCAAGCTTTGGGGGTTTGTACAGCTGTTTTCAGAGATACTTCTAGGGACCTGAAAAGTGTCAGTTCTTCAAAGGTGCTATAATAAGGGGCGAGGTGTTTCCTCTGTACAGCCACAACAAGCTCCACCACACCAGCACTCCTCCTCGCCCCAGGACTGCCCCTCAGAACTGTGACCCAGATCCAAGCACGGGCAAAGCAAGAGATTCCTGCCTCAGCCCTGGCAAAGAGATCCTTGCAAACCCCCTCTGATCAGCCACTCGATTTCCCCTCAGTCTGTGGGCCGGAAGCTCAGAAGCCAGCTGCTGCCCTTGGGGCGGCTGACATCTAGCTTCTTCTCTCATTGCAGTAACAGACTTTTCCCACTGACCTTCTAAGTTGTTTTTGGCGTTGGTGGGTTGAGAAGTCTGGAAACTGCCACAGCTGCCCGCGATTCAGTCCTCTGAGGCCTGCTCCAGTGGCCTGCGCGCCCACACTGAACTGCACTCCTGTCTCAGCCCAGCGCAATATACCTTTCTGAACAGCCATCCAGGTTGTCTTGGGCTGGAAATTTGTTTTACTTTGTTTTTTTGTGGGTTCTGCTGCTTTAGAATTTGTTTAGAGCCATTTTTTGTAGGTATTTGGAAGGGTTTGGGGGAGAGCTCTAGCAAGTCATTGCTTTCCCTCCGCCATCTTGGCTCTGCCCCCCATGTGCTTGGCTTTTTCTTCTGTTTACTCATATTTTCAGCCTCAATTCTTGGTTTGACATTTGGTGTTCAGGTCAGTTCCATCTGGTCCTATTACATGGGTTGCATAGACCTTGTTTTGTTCTGTCTTCTTTGTAGTCCACATGCTATTGTCATGGTTGATTCAGATGGGTTGGCTGCTATTAGGCCTCATTCTGTGGTTTCTGTTTCAGTCTACTCATGTTACACTGTGGTCTCTGTCTTTGACCATATTTTTTCTTCTTCTCTTTGCATGATCCCCAATCAGAAGTTGATTTTGTCCTTTGCTGTAACCCTAAGAGGCTCCAAGGAGATGCTGGAGATCACACTGGTCTCAGGACTCCTACTCCTATTTCTAGAATTGGATCTTAGCTGCTGAATTGGAGCTCTCTCTTTCTGAGGCTCTCAGGGGTCCAAGGAGTGGATGGCCAGGGCCTCTCTCCCTGTATAGTGATCTGTGAGTACTGTTTCTGTCCCTGCTTCCATTTTAACAGGCAAGGTACAAGGTCTGGCTTCTGTTTCTTAATTACGAGAGCTTGAGATAGTTTGCAACATTCTCTTGAGGGTGTTAGTTGTCTGGTTTCAGGTCCATTTGTGAGAGCTGGCACTGACTTACCTGGCCAAGCTCCTTTCCCCACTTTCACCAGTATAATTGTTTATCTAACCTCATTTTGATTTATCTAGTATGTCTACTGTCTCCACCTTCATTGGCATAATTTTAATCTGTGCTAACTTCCCTGGTAATATCCCTCTACCCATCTCTGCCAGCTTCTGGTCATCTTTTGGTGCAGCTCTGGAGTGGATTGAGGAACTTACTTTTGATTATTTTCAGTTTTCTGTATAATTTACACTTTTGTGGTTGTTTTCAGGTATTTGCTCCAGTTTTTGTGGAACAGCTGGGTTCTCTATGACATTTCATGTTGCCATATTAACCAGAAGTCCTTTTATTCAGCTACAAAACTCAATTATTTTATCTCCCTGTGCAATAGTCCATGAAACAGAAAACATACAAGAATAATGGCAGGACAGAAAGTTGCCCCAGGACCATTTCTATCTGAATATCATCAAAAATGATGAAAATTATGGTCATCATCCCACAAATACTCATCCTCATCATAATGACAATACCAACAATATAAATAACTTAAGTTTCTGTAGAATTCTAAGATTTATAAAGTACCTTCCAGATTATTGTGTTCAGAATTGTATTGCGTTCAGTTCTGTGAGTATTGTGTGCTCTTTTAAAAGTATTTTATAGATAGATTTTATTTTTATATTGCTGTCAAATTCAATATATCCCTGCCTTTATAAGGAGCTCAAACCAACTCACAAAAGCTGATTGTTAAATTTTCAGCATAAGCATTTTACACTTTGGAAATCAGCAAATGCTTAAATCAGGGTATTGTTGATTATTTCATTGATTGTCTAGACTTAATAAAGTGATGGAGAAAATGTTAACAATGCAGATTAAGCTCAAAAGTAATTGTGTGTACATTTGTTTTTTCCAGAGAGTTGGTTATCAAAGCCAGAATACCACTGGTCTTTTCCCTACTTATCCCTTGTAACAAAACAAAACAAAAAAAAGAGAGAGAAAGAATAAAAAAGCAATTCAGTTAAACCAACTGTACTTCAGGGCTCAGAAGGGAGGCATTCTACAAGTTATAGGTTCACCTGGTCCCAGATTCATCCTGATTAGACAGTTTACCCCAAAGAGAAAGCAGGGTTAGGCTTTTATCTCTGACTTTCCCTCACCCTAGAAAAACTGGGAAAATCTCTAAAACAGTGCTTAGATACAGATTATATCTAGGGAAGCCCTAAAATATGGGTAATGGGGTTCCTTATAGAAGTATTCAATATATGATATGTGCATTAGGTATAGGATAGCTATTTATTTTCTCTGTTCAGAAAATGCGTAAGCCACAAATATTAATAGGTACACATTACATAGAGAACATACAAAACAGTTCTTCCTCATTTCCCACCAGGAAACTCATCGTTGGTCATCTTCTGGTGCAGTTTTGGAGTGGATTGAGGAACATACTTTTGATTCTTTTCAGTTTTCTTTATAATTTACACTTTTGTGGCTGTTTTCAGGTATTTGGGTGGGGGAAGGGGAGAAATAGTCCGTCCTTTCCTTCTGGAAGTCTAATGGAGAGAAAGAACTGGAAAAGTCCCAAAAGAAAAGGGTCCAAAAGACAGTAGAGTCATTTCTATGGCTCCTCTTATGGACTACATAGGGGGAAGTTCTTCCACAAGAGTCCATTCTCCATGATGTTTAGTCACCTTTCACCTTCAATGCAACATCCTGTTCACAGGTACCAATCAGGAGTTGTCATGTCATCTCAGAGAAGCATGTGTTCCTCAACTGGGCTTTCACTGCAGCAAAGCAATACCCCCTAATCTATTTGATACCTTCTAATCTATTTGTTGTCCTACTCACTAAAGTGGCATTTCCAAACTTCTTTATTCTTCCCCAAACTTCTCGTGATTCCCACTCTCCCACCCCCCCAGCTGAGAATTTTGCCTCATACTTTACTGAAAAAATTGAGGACATTCACTGAGAACTCCATTTTTTCTCCTCCTCCAAATCCAGTATCATGCACACATCATATCTTTTCCCTCTATCTCCTTGTTGCCAAGGAAAATCCTTCTACAGGCATCCTTGATCTCATCCCATCTCACCTTCTCCAGTAGATTTTCCCTTACATTATCACTACCCTCTCTAAACATCAGTTTCTCCCTATATGCTGCATATCTACCTTAACCTAATTCAATGTTGCCTACAAATACACTCTCGTCTCCCTTATCCTTAAAAACAAACAAACACCCCTCATTTGATTCTACCCCCTCCTGGCTATTACATATCTCACCTCTCTTTTTCATCTAAACTGTGAGAAAGTCTATATATAGAAAGACACTATACGCCTCCATTTTCTTTCCTCTTTTTTTGTGAGGCAATCAAGGTTAAGTGACTTGCCCAGGGTCACACAGCTAGTAAATGTCAAGTGTTTGAGGCCAGATTTGAACTCAGGTCCTTCTGACTCCAGGGCCAGTGCTCCATCCACTGCACCACCTAGCTGCCCCCACTTCCTTCCCTCTTAATCTCTTTTAAATCCTCAGCCAACTGCCTCTCCAACTTGCTATTTGATGGGAAATTGTTGTTGTTGTTTGTCTTTTTGAAGAGGACCAATGACATCAGAGGTGATGTCTTGACTCATGTGTGAATTGGACCGAAGTGAGGCAGAGCTCTGCAAAATCATCAGCTTCACTCTCTTCCAAAGGAATGTCTTCAAAGTTACCAATGATCAAGAGATCACCAGGTCAAATGGCTTTTTCTCAAAACCTATTATCCTTGAACTAGTAGCTTTGGCAGTGTACATGACCTTCTTTTGGATACTCTCTCCCCTCTACGTTTTCATGAACCTTTCTCCTGATTCTCCTACCTGACTAATTGTTCCTGGGTGTCCTCCAAAGCTCTGTTCTGGGCCCTCTCCTTTTCTTTCTCTATTGTCTCACATGGTAACCTCATCAACTCCCATGGGTTCCATTATTATGTCTATGCAGATGATTCCTGAGTCCATATATCCAGCCCTAATCTCTTTCTTATATCACTAACTGTTTTTTGGATATCTCTAACTAGATGTCTAACAGGCATCAAACCCAACATGTCCAAAACATTCAGGCATTAAACATTTATTAAGCACTGGGCACTGTGCTAAACAGAATACATGATTTCTTCTTCTTTTAGCTTCCCCCCAGTCACCCATGCTCACCCTTCTCCAGCTTATCTATTGTTCTCACTCCACAAGGACAATCTGTTTCCAAGTCTTGTTTCTACCTTCATAACATCTCTTGTATATGTCTTTTTCTCTCTCAACACAGCCACCGCACTGGGACTATTGAAATGGTCTAATTGGGCTGCCTGCCTCAATTTTCTCCCTACTCCAATCCATCTTCCATTCGATTGCCAAAATGATTTTCCTAAAGTACAGGTATGACCATGTCACTCCTTTTACTCAATAAACTCCAGTAGCTCCTTATTACCTCTCAGATCAAATTTTAAGTACTCTGGCATCAAAGTGCTTTACAATTTGTTCCCTTCCTACCTTTCCAGTCTTCTCACACTTGATTTCCCTTCATGTACTCTACAATCCAGAGAATAGAGGCAGCTAGATGGCATGGTGGATAGAACATGGGGCCTGGCATCAGGAAGACATGAGTTCAAATCCTGTCTCAGACACGCATTAGCTGTGAGATCCTGGGCAAGTCACTTAACCACTATTTGCCTCAGTTTCCTCAACTGAAAAATGGGGATAATAACAGTACCTACCTTGAAGGGTTGTTGTGCATCAAATGATCCTCACAACAAATACAAATATTTGTAAAGCACTTAACAATATGACTGGCACATAGCAGACACTATGTAAATGCTCATTCCCTTGCCTCATCATCACCAGCTAGAAAAGTGCCAGGCCCAAGAGACACTGACCTTCTTGCTGTTTTTCACACATGGCACTTCATCTCTGAGCTCTATACCTCTTAGGTGGCTAGGTGGCACAGTGGATACAGCACTAGATCTGGAGTCAGGAAGTTTTGTTGTTGTTCTTGTCTAGTAGTTCAGTCGTGTCCAACTCTCTGTGACTCCATTCGGTTCTTTCTTGGCAGAGATACTGGAGTGGTTTGCCATTTCCTTCTCTAGCTCATTTTACAGATGAGGAAACTGAGGCAAACAGGGTAAAGTGACTTGCCCAGGGTCACACAGCTAGTAAGTGTCAGAGGCTGTATTTGAACTCAGATCTTTCTTGTTCCAGGTCTGGCACTCAATCTACTGTGCCACCTAGCTGGCACATAGTAGGTACTATATAAATATTTGTTCATTCTCCCTCTTCTCTTTTCACTCACTGTCTCTCAGGCCTGGAATGCTTTCTCCTCGTCTCCATCTTCTAGCTTCCCTGACTTCTTACAAATCTCAGGTTAAATCCTACCTTCTGCAAGAAGACCTTCCCAATTCCCCAGCTGCTCCTGCATCTTCCTGAGATTATCTTCAGTTTGTCCAATATATGTATTGTCTGCACATGGTTGTTTGCATGTTGCCTCCATTAGACTGAGCTGCTTGAGGGCAGGGCCTGTCTCTTGCCTTTCTTTGTATCTCCAGCACTTTAGCATGGTGACTGACACACAGGATGTGCTTAATAAGTGATCATCCAATTGTGTTAATTAGGGAGGGGGGGAGTCCTTATATCCTGCCCTAGTTGGATCCCCATCTGGAGTGTTATTTTTAGCTCTGTGTGCCACATTTTAGGATGGATATTGATAAACATGCAGAAAATGAATCAGGAGAGTGAGGGGATTATAGGTCACCAAGGGACAGGGGCTATTTAGCTTGGAAGGGAAACATGGCAGTTATCTTCAAGGGTCAGAAGGGCTGTCACATGGAAGAGGTCCTATAAGCTCTGTTCTGCTTGTTTACAGAAAACAGAATTTTTAATTATTTTGAATTATTATTTAGTATTGAAGGAATTTTCAGAGAGATGGATTTTGGCCATAGGTAAAGGATAAGAACAAAACAAAACAATACCAAATAAAACCCCTTCACTGGTGCAAAGGTCAGACTTGTTGGAGATGTGGCAGAGGGGATTCCAGGTGTTTCTAAGGTCATTGCCCACTCTAAGACTCTAGAAATCAGACCTGGGCTATTTCTTCTACTTCCTCCTCCTCCTCAAGATGAGATACCTTTAGTTGGTGGCCAGGAGTTTCCTCCTAGGCCCTTGGTTTCTGCCAGGCACTTTCTAGCTGGTGATGTCTTAAAAAGGTGCCTTTCCTGGAAAGCTGCAAGGCAGCTCATTCTCAAAATCAGGGATAAGCAACAACACTGTTTCAGCTCATTCTGTCCTTTTTCCCTCCATGAATCTGGACTATAGAACAGTGGCTAAGTGGGCTGCATTCATTTACTTGGGTCCAGCAGGCTTCTGGCTAAAAAGAGAAAAACCACTTAGCTTATCCTTCCTTTCTTTGCTCCCTTTTATTCTCCTGGGGTCTTTTCATTCCTCTCAGCTGCAGGCCTGGCCCACTGTTCATCCTCCCTTTCCATCCATTGTCTTTGGGGCTGTAATCCAGTTGCCCATTCTTTCCCACTGCAAGCATGGGGTGTGAGGGAAGGGACCAGGGAAGGCCAAGATTTCATCCAAATATCACCCACCCCCTCCCCAGGGCCTGAAATTGCCTTGAGATTCACTGCCTTGGTTTAAATATTTTCTTCAGAATGATCCTGTTCAAATACATAGATGTTCATGCAATCATAGGTTAGCAGAGCTGGAAGAGATCTCAGAGACAAATCAATTCAACCTTGTCTTTTTACATATGACAAAGATGAGCTGCAGAGATGGGCAGTGACTAACTCAAAGTCACATGGCTAATAAGAGACAGAACTAGGAGTAAAATTAGAGGTCATTGGTCCTCTTCAAGAAAGAATTCACTACAATTCAACAAACATTTACTACATGTTTGCCAAGAGCCCCTTTGCTGGGAATTAAGAAAATAGAAAATTAATCGAGGCAGAGTCATGGCCTTGATTGGACTTGTAAGCTAAGTAGGGAGCATATGAAACTTACATAGATAACTGACACAAAATAGAACAAGAGGCAATGAAATGGAAACTTATTTATTAAGCATCTACTATGTGCAGGCACTGTGTTAAGTGTTGGGGATACAAATAGAAAAGCAGACAGTATATACTTTCAGAGGTTGCATTTTAATTGTGGAAACAACAAACACATACAACACAAATATGTAAGAGCAAGTTATTGCCCTAAAAGGTAAGTGGTTAAAAGATAGTAACAACCCAGCAAAACTGAGTATAATCCTTCAGGGTTAAAAAATGGTCATTCAATGAAACAGGGGACTTTCAAGCATTCCTGAGGAAAAGATCAGAGCTGAATAGAAAATTTAACTTTCAAATACAAGACTCAAGTGAAACATGGAAGAGATAAACAGGAAAGAGAAATCACAAGAGACTTATTAAGGTTGAACTGTTTACATTCCTGCAGGGAAAGATGATATTTGTAACTCATGAGTCCTTTGTCAGTATTAGGGTAGTGGGAGGAGAAAATTATATGTATATATAGACAGATAGATAGATAGAGGGCATAGGGTGAGTTGAAGATGAAGGGGTAATATCTGGAAAATTAAGGGGTGAGAGGGGATTATACTAGGAGAAGGAGAAAGGGAGAGGTAGAATGGGGTAAATTATCTCACATGAAACAGACAAAAAAAGGCTTTTACAGTGGAGGGGAAATGGGGGAAGGTGAGAGGGAATGAGTGAATCTTATTCTCATAGGATTTGGCTTAAGGAGGGAATAACATACACAATGGGGTATGGAAATCTATGTTACCCTACAGGAAAATAAGGGGGGAACGGGACAAGAGAGCAGGGGGTTGATAGAGGGGAGGGCAGATTAGGGGAGGGGATAATCAGAAGCAAACACTTCTGAGGAGAGACAGGGTCAAAAGAGAGAATAGAATAAATGGGGGGTAGGATAGGATGAGTTTTTCACAACATGATTACTATGCAAGTGTTTCGCATGACTATACATCTATAACCTGTATAGAGATGCTTGCCTTTTCAATGAGGTTGGGTGGGGAGGGATAAAGGGAGAAAATTTGTAATCCAAAGTTTTAAAAACACATATTAAAAAATAAAAAAAAATTTTAAAATTTAAAAAAAAGATAGTAAGAAAGTATTTTTAAAAGAAATATTGTAAACTACTAACAATCATTTGGGATATTACTCCAAAACACTCACTAATAAGAGAAACGCAAATCAAAACATTTTTAAGATTTCATCTTATACGAAGATACACGATTGACAAAGATGACAAGAGACCAAAGCTAGACGTGCTAGTGAGGAGACAGGAACACTGATGCATTGTTGGTGGAGCTATGAATTAGTCCAACCATTCTGGAAAGCAATTTGGAATTATGCTGAAATAAGTGAATAAAATGTCCATGCCCTTTGACCCCAGGTAGTCTACCATGTAGTATATACCTCAAGGAAGTAAAAAAAAAAGTAAAAAAATCTCATAGCTACCAAAATATTTATAGCTTCACTTTGGGACAGCATAGAACTGAGGGGAAAGTAGCTATTTGTTAATTGGGGAATGGATAACAAATTGTGGTACAGGAAAATGATAGCGTATCATCATGTTATATGAAACAATGAATAAGAAGACTTTGGAGAAGTATGGGAAGACATATATATACACTGATGCAGAGGGAAGTAAGCAGAGCCAATGAAACAACACACACACACACACACACACACACACACACACACACGTAATGACTGCAATATAAATAAAAAGAAAAAAATCCTAAATGCTGCTTATAGTGACCAGGGAGCTTGAACACAGACAGGAGTCAGGAAAATGTACCTCTTTCCCTTCCCAGTGATAGGGGGGCTATGATTGTGGAATACTGCATACATCTTAAGATTCACTTGATGTGGTTTCATGGAACTGCTTTTTTTTTCCTTTCTTTTTTAATTCTTTGTTATAGGGGCTAGTTGGCTGGGTTGGGAGATGGCAAGGGATATATTTAGAAATGAGTGTAATGAAGTTGTGGTATATGAATGTAATAGAATACTATTTTGCTATAAGAAATGATGAGCAGGTGGATTTCAGAAAAACCTGGAAAGACTTATATGAACTGATGCTGAGTGAAGTGAGCAGAACCAGAAGAACATTGTACTCAGTAACAGTGATATTGTGTGATGATCAACTGCAAATGAGTTAACTATTTTCGGTAATACAATGATCCAAGACAATTCCAAAGGACTCATGATGGAAAATGCTGTTCACATCCAGAAAAAGAACTATGGAGTCTGAATGCAGATTGAAACATATTATTTGTCCTCTCTCTTTTTCTGTTTGTTTCTTCTTTCCTGTGGTTTCTCCCATTGGTTCTAATTCTTTACAATGTGACTAATGTGAAAATAGTTTCAATATGAATGTGTTTATAGAGCCTATATCAGATTGCATGCTGTCTTGGGGTGGGGGAGGGGAGAGAGGGGGAGTCTGGACTCCCAAGGTCGTTGTGAGGATCAAATGAGATGATATTTTTAAAGTGCTATATAAATAATAGCTATTATTGTTGTTGCTACTATACCTGCTAATTTAGCTTCATGGCTGATTGTCTTCTTGACTCACTCTATCCACTGCACCCCTTGGTTACCTCTGGCAAAAACAGTTGTTATAGAAGCAATCCCCCCAAGCTGGAGATGCATTCTCCCCTTGTACATTCGAGCTTCTTGAAGTGATTGGGCTCAAAGGTGGAGAGTTTATTTTGTCAAAGGGTAAACTTATAGCTTATGGTCACTGGAAGTACTTTTCTCTCCTCCTGGAGTCCCCATATATGTAGCTGTCTACTGGATTGTGTGTGTGTGTGTATGTGATGCAATAGCCATAAAAGTGAATTTAGTCATAGACTACATTAAGTGAGACATCATGTTCAGGACAAGACAGGTGCTATTTTGATACTTGGATCCACTCAGACTATACCTGGAATATTGTATCCATTTGGGGCTCTACATTTTCTGGTAAACACTGACAGACTGGAGCAAGAGCAGAGGAGAGTGTGGCCTAGAGATCAAGTCATTGGTGTACTGGTACCCTTGACCTTATCCATGATTCTTGTCTCTCCCTCATCTCAAATATCAAATCAGTTTCCAAATCTTCCCATTTCTCCCTTCACATATATCATGCATCTGACCTCCTCTCTCTACTCACCCAGTTACCATCTCAGCTTTCATCTAGATTATTACCTCCTAATTGGCCTCCTTGCCCGGAGTCTCTCCCCACTCCTATCTATCCTTCATGCTGACTCTAAGGAATTTCCTTTCAGCCCAGATCTGCCCTATTTGCTCCCCGATTCAATCAACTCCAGTGGTTCCCTATTGCCTTTAGGGTAAAACATAAATCCCTCTGGTTAACTTCTAAAGGTCTATACAACATCTCTATTCCTAACTCCTCAAACTCCATCTCCAAGCTCCAGGTCTTTGATTTGGCTGTTCCATGAATTTGTTCTTTCCTTCTATTTCCTAAAATCAGCATCTTTCTTGAAGATGCAGCTCAAGCACCTACTTTTGCAAGAGCTCTTTTCTGGTCCTCCTAGATGCTAGTGTATCCTCCAACTACCCTGTCTTTAACTGCTTTGTATTTATTTGTATTCACTTTAGATTTGTGTTTCTTTATCCCTGTGTGTACTTGTCTCCCCCATTAGAATGTAAGCTCTTTGCAGGTAAGGGATTATTTTATTCTTTGTACTTGTATTCCCAGCACCTAGCACAATGCTTGGCACATAGTAGAGGCTTAATAAATATTTGCTGATTTATTGGTTGAAGGAACTGGAGATATTTAACCCAAAGAAGACAAAAATTGGAGGGGGGCAGGCCATGACAGCCATCTTCAAGTATTTTCAGGAGTGTAATGTCGAAGAGGACAAATAAGATTTGTTCTGCTTGTCCCCAGAGGATAGAACTAGGAAAAATGCGTTAAAGTTACAGGGAGTCCAATTTCAGCTCAATATAAAGAAAAACTTCCTACCAATTAGAGCAATCCAACACTGGAACAAGCTGCCTCTGAAAGTAGCAATTTTCCTACCACCAGAGATGTTCAGACAAAGGCTGGTTAATCGCAGACACAGAACTTCAGAATTGGAAAGGACCTCAGTGGCCACCAAGACCAAACCATATTGGAAAAAAGAATCCCCCTTACTAGGAAACTGGGAAAAAATTTTGTAGCAAGTTTCTCTGATAAAGGCCTCATTTTTCAAATATACAGAGAACTGAGTCAAATTTATAAGAATACAAGTCATTCCCCAATTGATAAATGATCAAAGGATGTGAACAAGCAGTTTTTAGAAGAAAAAATCAAAGCTATCTATGGTCATGCAAAATAAGTATTCTAAATCACTATTGATTAGCAAAAGGCAAATTACAACAGCTCATACCTATCAGATTGGCTAACATGACAGAATAGGAAAATGACAGATGCTGGAGGGGATGAGGGAAAATAGATTCACTAATGAACTTTTAGTAAAGTGGTGAACTAGTCTAGTCACTCTGCAGAACAATTTGGAATTATGCCCAAAGGGCTATCAAACTGTGCATACCCTTTGATACAACAATACTGCTACTAGGTCTGTATCCCAAAGTAATCAAAGGAAAAGGAAAAGAATCTATACGTACAAAAATATTTCTAGCAGCTCTTTTTGTGGTGGCAAAGAATTGGAAATTGAGGGGATGACCATCGGTTGAGGAATGGCTAAATAAGTTGGGGTATATGATTGTGATGGAATCTATTGTGCTACAAGAAATGATGAATAGGATGGTTTCAGAAAAACCTGGGAAGATTTAAATGAACTGATGAAAAGTGAAGTGAGCAGAATGAGGAGAACATTGTACATAGCAACAGCAATATTGTATGAAAAAGAATTGTGAATGACTTAGCTATTCTGATCACTACAATGATCCAAGACAATCCCAAAAGACTCATGGTGAAGCATGCTATCTGCCTCCAGAGAAAGAACTTATGGGTTCTGAATACAGATCGAAGTACAGTTTTTTCACTTTATTTTTCTTGCTTTTTTTGCACTGTGACTATCTTGGAAATATGTTTTGCATGACTCAACATGTATAATTGATATCACATTTCTTGCCTTCACAATTGGTGGTGGAGTCAGAGGGAGAAAATTCAGGACTCAAATTGTTAAAATAAAAAAAAAAGAATGTTAAAAATGAATAAATAATTAAAGCAAATAATTCCCATTACAACATGCCTGACATGTGACTGCTCAGCTTCTACTGGAAGCCACCAATGGTGGCCTCCACCTCCAGAGGCAGCCCATTCCACGTTGGAACAGCACTAATTGAATCCTTCTCCTTGCAACTTTCCCTCATTGCTCCTAGTGCTGCCCTCAAGGGCCAAAAAGAATGAATCTAGTGTCTCCTCCACATGACAGCTTTTCAAATATTGGAAGACAGTTCTCATGTGATCGCCAAGTCTTCTCTTCTCCAGGCTTAACATGCCCAGTTTCATCAATGGACATGAGCCTTGTTGCCTTCTCTAATTGATCTCCAGCTGATCAATTGTGCTCAGAATTGAACAGAACATTCCAGATGAGGTTGGCAATGGGGGTGTTAGTAAGACAATACACAGTTATTAAGCACCTGCTCTATGCCAGGCACCATGCTAAGTGCTAAGTATAAATACACAAAAGGAAACAGAAAAGCCGGAGTGGGGGTGGGGGTAGGAGGGAAGTAGAGAAGGAAGCCCACTCTTCCAAAGGAGAGCAGCCAAGTGGGAAATGAAGAGATGGCTGGCTTAGCTGTTCTCCTTAAATAGAGGCTTTGGGAGGAGCTCTTGGCTCTGACATTCAATCAAAGGGGCAGAGGATGCTCATAAGGTATGAGTACCAAGGCTGATGCAACCTGAATGATGAGGTTTCTGGGGGCACAATGGAGAAATTCAAAGGAGTGCATCCAAGTGGGAAAAGGGTGTATTGGTAAATGTTTAACAACCAGCTCTGGGGGGTGGGGTAGGCTCTAAGGGATATCCACATGACATACTGTTAAGTTTAATCTGCATTCTTAACATTTTCTAGATCACTTTCATAAGTCCAGACAATCAACCAAACAATAAATCAATCCCTGATATGTAGCATTTGCTGATTTCTGAGGTGTAAATGCTCACACTGAAAATTTAACAGTCTTGACTCTAGTAGGAGCTGGCTCCAGCACCCCACGAAGGCACTCTGACTAAAGATCAGCACAGCAGGAATATCTCTTCCCTGATTCAGGACTCTATGCTTCTCTTAATGCAGTCAGAAGCGTCCATTTTTTTCTGCCATACCACACTGTTGACACATTGAGTCCACTAGAATCCCCAGATCTGTTTATCAATCTGGTGCTTGTGAGAGTGACTGTTTTCATTCCAAGTATAAGACTTTAACTTAATCCTTATTGAATTTCATCTTATTCGATTCAGTCAATAATCATTACATATAGTACTGTGGGTAAGAATCCCTCAGAAGAAATGGAGTGGCCCTCATAGTCAATAAAAGGGGTGAGAAAAACAGTACTGGGGTATAATCTCAAAAATGACAGAATAAAATCTGTTTGAATCCAAGGCAAACCATTTAACTCCACAGTAATACAAGTCTATGCTCCAACCACTTCTGCCAAAGAGGCCAAAACTGATCAGTTCTATGAAGACCTACAATTATCTCCTAGAAATAACAACAAAAAAAGATGTCACATTCATCATAGGTGATTGGAACGCTAAAATAGGAAATCAAAAGATAATCAGAATAACAGGCAAGGTTGGCCTTGGAGTACAAAACAAAGCAAGACAGAGACTAATAGAGTTTTATCAAGACAACTCGCTGGCTATAGCACACACTCTTTTTCAATAACCCAAAAGGCAACTCTACACATGGACATCACCAGATGATCAATATTGAAATCAGACTGATTATATAATTTGCAGCCAAAGGTGGAGAAGCTCTATATAGATAGATCAAACAAGACCTGTAGCTGACTGTGGCTCAGAATATGAGCATCTTATTGCAAAATTCAGACTTAAATTGAAGAAAGTAGGGAAAAGGACTGCATAGGTATGACCTAAATAATGTTCCTTATGAATATGAAATGGAAGTGACAAATAGATTTAAGGGATTAGATCTGGTGGAGAGAGTGCCTGAAAAACTGTAAGCAGAGGTTTACAACATTGTACAAGAAGCAGCAACAAAAAACATTCTGAAGAAAAAAGAAGAACAGTGGCAGCTAGGTGACGCAGTGGATAGAGCACCGGCCTTGGAGTCAGGACGACCTGAGTTCAAATCCGGCCTCAGACACATAATACTTACTAGGTGTGTGACCCTGGGCAAGTCACTTAACCCCATTGCCTAGCAAAAAACAAAAACAAAAACAAAAAAAAAGAAAAAGAAAAAGAAGAGCAAGAAAGCAAAATGGCTGTCTAATGAAGCTTTACAAATAGCTGAGGAAAGAATGAAAGCAAAAGGTAAAGGAGAAAGGGAAAGATATCCCTAACTGAATGCAGAATTCCAGAGAATAGGAAGGAGAGATGAGGTTTTCTTAAATGAGCAATGCAAAGAAAATAAAAGCATGGGAAAGACAAAAGATCTCTTCAAGAAAATTAGAGATATCAACGAACCATTTCATGCAAAAATGGGCATGATAAAAGACAAAAATGGTAGAGATTTAACAAAAACAGAAGAGATTATGAAGAGGGAGCAAAAGTACACAAAAGAACAAATAAAAGAAAGATCTTAACATCACTGATGTTGTGCTGTGGTTATTGATCTAGAGCCAGACATCCTAGAGAATGAAGTCAAGTGGGCCTTAGGAAACACTGTTAACAATAAAGCCAGTGGAGGTGATGGGATTCCAGCTGAGCTATTTAAAATCCTAAAAGATGATACTGTTAAAGTGCTGCACTTAATATGCCAGAAAATTTGGAAAACTCAGCAGTGGCCACTGGATTGGAAAAGACGTTTATGTCCCAGTCCTAAAGAAGGACAATGCCAAGGAATGTTCAAATTACCTAACAATTGTGCTCATTTCACATGCCAGCAAAGTTATGCTTAAAATTCTGCAAGCTAGGCTTCAGCAGTATGTGAACCGAGAATCATCGGAAGAACAAGCTGGTTTTTGAAGAGGCAGAGGAACTAGAGAACAAATTGCCAACTTTTGCTGGATTATGGAGAAAGCAAGGGGATTCCAGAAAAAAAAATCTACTTCTGCTTCAATGACTACACTAAAGTTTTTGAATGTGTGGATCACAACAAAATGTGCAAAGTCCTCAAAGAGATGGGAATACTAGATCATCTTACTTGTCTCCTGAGAAACCTGTATGCAGACCAAGAAGCAACAGTTAGAACTGAACATGGAACAACAACAAATCCCATTTGGCCCTGATGACCAACAAGCATAGACATCCAAGCAATAAATGATAAACTGATGGGCAGAGGCCAGTTGGGGCTACTTGTGCTTTATATGGTTTTTTTTTGTTTGTTTGTTTCATCCTCTTAATGGGAAGCATATTTGATTCAGGAACAATATTAATTTAGCTTAATGGTATATAGGTAGGCTCAAGTGACAGGCCATCTAAGGAAGCATTACTTGGTAGGTCTAGAAGAGTTTTTTTTTTTTTAAATAAGTCTAGGAGATGGGAAGGGAAGGGGCTGGAGGGAGGGAGAGAATTTGGAACTCAACTGGAACAAATATTTTAAAAATGAAAGTTAAAAATAAATAATAAAATGGGCAGTATTCTGCAAATTGAATAGCAGTAGGTCCAATACATAGGAAAATGTGATCAAATGAGTTCAATTTTAACCTACTAGATTCTTTGCTCATTCTCTTTCAACTAACACTTATTAAATCTCAATTACGTGCTGTGCCCTGTGCTAGGCAGTAGAACCAAGACCCATTGAAATCAGCAGACAAATTGCAAAAGGAAGAAGATAGTGCAAAGAGAGATAAAAGAGAGAAAACACAAAGGTGTGTGGATGTTAGTGAATCCTCATGATTATCTGGGAGGAGGACTCTTCATCACTGATGCCACCTCAGAGGGTGCCTTTCCCCTGCCCATCTTCCCCATGCAGTCACAGTCCTCAGTGCTGGTCAGAAGGTAGAATCATGTTTTCTTTTCTGTAAAAGAAAGGGCATAAAACAGTGTTTGAAGTGAGAAGGCCTGGCTTCAAATTGTGAATCTGTAACTAGCAGTGTGACCTTGGGCAAGTCACCTCTCTCCACTTTGAACACTTGTATTCTCAGCTATAAAGTGAGGGATTGCAGGGACCCCAGTACTATTAAGTGAGATAATGTAAATGTCAGCTACTCTTTTTATTACTATTATTATTGTTACCAATACTTTTAAAAATCTAATTGAAAGGGAAAAGGAGCCTTATCTGTACAGAAATGTTCATATCTATAGTATTTATGATAGCAAAATACTAGAAACAACCTATGTGTCCAATGATTGGTGATCAGGGAATAGCTGAAAATATTATAATTTGCAAATGGCATAGAATATAATTATACGTTGTACAATAAGACATTACAAATAATCATTTGTTAAGTTTATGCCACACCTTGTGTTAGGTGCTGGAGGTACAAAGATGAAAATTTTGCCCTAAAGGAACTTATGTTCTCTTGGGGGAGACCACATGCATAATGCCCATCTACGTATATGTACATATATGCTAATATACACAAAATATATTTTTACATGCAATTGAGAAAAAATAAAATATTGTTTAAAAAACAAAATATGTGCAAAAGTAAAAATGATGTCATTTCAGGGAGTGTCACCGATAGCTGGATCAATCAGGGAAGGCCGGGGGGGGCGGAGCCAAGATGGCGGAGTGAAAGCAGTGACTTGCTTGAGCTCTCCCCCAAACCCCTCCAAATACCTGTAAAAAAATGGCTCTAAACAAATTCTAAAGCAGCAGAACCCACAAAAAGACAGAGTGAAACAAATTTCCAGCTCAAGACAATCTGGATGGTTGATTGGAAAGGCATATCGCACCTGACGGGGAGAGGAGCACAGTTGGGCACAGGACACGGCGACCCTGGAGCAGGCCCCAGAGGACTGAATCATGGGCAGCTGCGGTGGTTTCCAGTTTTCTCAACCCATGAATGCCAAAGACAACTTGGAAGGTCAGTGGGAAAGTCTGTGACTGCGGTGAGAGAAGCTAGGTCTCAGTTGCAAGTCCCAAGCGCAGCCTGGGGCAGCAACTGCCTCCTGAGCTTCTGGCCCACAGACTGAGGGGAAATCAAGTGTTTAATCAGAGACAGATTGCAGGGATCTCTTTGCCAGTGCTGAGGCAGGAATCTTTTGCTTTGCCCCTGCTTGGATGTGGGTCACAGTTCTGAGGGGTGGTCCTGGGGTGAGGAGGAGTGCTGGCGTGGTGGAGCTTGTTGTGGCAGTACAGAGGAAACACCTCACCCCTTATCATACCACCTTGGAAGAACTGAAAATTTATAGGTCCCTAGAAGTATCTCTGAAAACAGCTGTACAAACCTCCGAAGATTGGGACAGTACATCTCCACATTGGAAGCAGACTCTTACCTTAAAAAAGAGTTTAAAACCCAAGTAATTGGCCAGGATCATGAGTAAGCAGCGCAAAAAGAGTCAGACTACATTATCTTACTTTGGTGACAAAGAAGATCAAAATATACAGCCAGAAGAAGACAACAAAGCCAAAGCTCCTACATCTAAAGCCTCCAAGAAAAATATGAATCAATCCCAGGCCTTGGAAGAGCTCAAAAGGCATTTTGAGAAGCAAGTAAGAGAAGTAGAGGAAAAACTGGAAAGAGAAATGAGAGTGATGCAAGAAAATCATGAAAAACAAGTCAACAGCTTGCTAAAGAAGACCCAAAAAATACTGAAGAAAATGACACCTTAAAAAATAGCCTAACCCAAATGGCAAA